>NC_055974.1:25152402-25288701 GCF_018492685.1 Alosa sapidissima
TGTACTCTACACAATGACAATAAAGTTTAATCTAATCTAATCTAATCGAATCTAAAACATACTCACATTCACACACAGACACACACACAGTAGTAGATCACAGTAGTAGATTTTCACTAGTATTTAAAATCCAGAAGGGTGTTTATAGTGGCACACTGCCCCAGGCGTGTGTGTGTGTGTGTGTCTTTTTGAAGGGCTTGGCATAAAGGTAACACTCCTGTTGGCACCTATTTATGACATACTCCTGCTTGAAGAAGTGTGTGTGTGTGTGTGTGTGTGTGTGTGTGTGTGTGATTATGTGAGTAAGTATTTGAGTGTCTAAGAGCATGGTCTGTGATACACTCACCGCAAATCTGAATCAGTTTTCTAACTGTCCGATTACCATGAGCAGAACCAAGGCATAAGTTGATATCGAAACTGGACAGTTGTCCACAATGTAGCCTAAACCAAGGTAGATGGTATTCAAATTTCAAGTAACAGACATGCAAATGCAACCTGAATTTAACTTTAAAATCAGTCTGAGTTATTTCACATGATCTGTTTTAGAGCTCTGTCCAAAAGGCAACATGCAAATATTACTAAGCTCAGCAATAGGTGGACACCAAGAGATAAAATAACCTAATTTGCCTACTGAAAGCCTGATTGTGAAGTCCCATTGTAAAAGTCTAAGCAAATGAAATACTGGCCGCAAAATCTCCATATGTTATTAAATTACTGTAGTAAGCCAGAGGAAAAGTCACAATGGATTTCCCCCCCGCCCTTCCCACGCGGAACGTCTCCACGGTGATCCCCAGTCTAAAGCAATTCCATTTTCGTAAGCCTAACTCCGAGTGACATTGATGGTCAGCCATATTGATTTCCTTTTATTTTAAGATATTCCCTGCTGCCACACACATACCCGCGCACGCGCATCTAAACCTCCTCCGTACATCTATCCATCATCTCTCTCTCTCTCTCTCTCTCTCTCTCTCTGCGTGTTTCTCCCGTACCGCAGGAGCAAGTTCATTAGTTGCTGATATGAACACATGTTGTTCATTTGCCTCTCATCTGAGAGAGGGGAGGGTGTCACAGCAGCAGCACCATCATCTCGAGCAGCGGGTCGGGGATGGACAAGGAGAGAATGGAGGAAGGGGGGGGGGGCGTTTTGATTTACAAGGGGAGACGAATCAAGATATAAAGAGAGAGAGAGAGAGAATAGGGTAGAAACCTGCACGCCAGACACTGAAAGAGAGGGAGAAAGACTCAAATGAAACAGAAAGAAAGAAGGAATAAAAGAAAGAAAGAAAGAAAGAAAGAAAGAAAGAAAGAAAGAAAGAAAAAAAAATGACAAGAAAGAAATCGGTGCGTTCCTGTTTAGAGACAGATATGGAGAGAACTCCTCATGATTCCACGCAACCAGACAGGGACCTTCCTCAGGTAATTCACCAGCATCCTAAACAGCAGGCAGCTTTTGTCTTTGCCTGGCGCAGATTGTTGTAGCCTGGAGCCCCATCAGGCCGTGCAGACAGTACAGATGCCCATTAGGCGACGAGCGCGTGGGTGTGGAGCAAAAGAGAGCTCTCTGCCGTTCAGTAATTAGGATGCAAGTGTCTGTTTGGCGGCCCGTAAAAGCTCCAGGCTACAAACGCGATTCGATTCGTTTAGTTGCGTGTTGGCTGGTGTGCGTGCAAGTGTGTTTTTGGAGTGCAATTGTATGTTAATAATTTGTGTGTGTGCGTGTGTGTGTGAGAGAGAGAGAGAGAGAGAGAGAGAGAGAAAGAGACAGAGAACATTATGTGTGCGTGCGTAAAAGTGCGGGGCGGGTGCAGTGAACGGACTGTAGGCTACGACTAATTTCACAACCCCCCCCCCCCCCACACACACACACCAGAAAATGTCACTTTTACAGATCCTACACATATTCCCATTGGTTTCATTACCTATCCACAAAACCAAGATAGGTCAAAAACTAATTTGGAGAACATAAAAATAATCATCATTGTAGCCTAGTAGGCTGTGGGAGCCAGCTCACGAAATTATGCTGTAGATTAGCCTGGAAACAAGGGCAAAATCGCTCATTAACAGTGGGTGTAAAGAGCCTAGATGACAGACCGGGGCAGAGTTAGAGTCCCCTCTGCAGCATCTGTCGAGGCGAAGGGACCCACGACTGCCACATGGACACATTAAAAACCTATTCGTCTTTCAAGGGCCCCATGGCATTGCTAATGGGCCCTGCATAACCTACATACCGATTTAGACCGGCAGCGTCGGGTGTCCACTTAAACAAGCAATAGCCTACATGACAAACGACCCCGGTGTGGGAGAGTCAGGCTTGAATTTGTCCTTTGATTGTCTTTATAGTGGGAATTGCTCCGACAAGTGAGCGTGGGCAGCGTTTTAAACACAGAAAACAAAAGCCAGTAAAGAGTAGGCTACAACCAGCTAGTTCAATAAAAGTTCAGTTATCACAAAAGCAATGCGTTAAAATCGAGCACGAACTAACCTTCGGCTTGTCCCCAAAGACATTCATCAAGTGATGTTTGACTAACATAATTCCTTAGTAAACGAGTTGCCTCCATTTCCTTCTCCAAATGGGAAACACAGGTGGCAATCTAAACTAACATGTAAGGTCAACCTTAAGGGGATTTCTACACTCATGGAAAGAATGCTATACGGTATTTAGAAAGGTTTTTGTTACACGCATCAGTGCGCTAAGCCTTCGGCTGTTTCAGCAACACATGCATACGTTTGTTTTACGTTCTATCTGATTTTATAAAATAGGCTATATATATTTTGCCCTCTAACATTTGGTGGTTTAGATCCCTCTTTTAAATGTGAAAGTTGTTTGTGTTTTGGTTGTTGTAGCCCAACCAGGCTGAAATAGAATATAAAGAAGGCAGCACATAATGACCCAACTTCCTTTGCTTGTCGTAAAATTCCTCAACACACACAGTCAATGAAATCTGGCATTTATTAGTCTGGCAGCAGCATGCCCATAACTTCTGCAGACTCCTTGATGAGCTATTCGCCGAGCTCGTCAATGGCCAGGCTTTTTTTTATTGAACTCTTTCCAAGAGCACCGGGGAGGAAATCTTCAGAACTATCCACGCTTATCTCCACATACGAGCGCGATAAGATGGGATTTACCCACTCGAACACGTTGGAATCTCACAAATAAACACTTTGCCAAACGCGCTTAGTTTCGGGTCTTACCTTTTGTTCAAGGAATTCCAGTAGATGGGCTCCATGTTGGTCGCAGAGATTCCAAGTAAATCCACTAAGAATATTAGCAGAATTCCCCATCCTTTCCCACAGCTCCGACTCTCCATTTCAAAAGCAAAATCCCGTTTACTCGCCCCCATCAATGCCAAGGGATTCTGTTTCCCAAAGGTAAAAGGACTAGACTCTCCGATGCAAAGCGTTGAAGCCCGATGTAGGCTGTAGGTGGTTCGCTGTTAGGGGATAGGTGTTCTAGGCACTGGCATGGATAAAAGCACCCCAAAGGAAAAAGCCAACAGAAAATAAATATTTCAATTCACTGAAAAGAAGTTTACGTCCACAATAAAAGGCCACGGTGAAAATGTATCAAATAGAAAAATAGTCTATTTTAGTGTCTCCTTAGAATACGCGCTATGCCAAATCCATGACTTGTGTTTATGGTCCTGCCGTTTCAACGCAAGTCCTTCCAGACAAACTGATTCCGCTTCAAAAATATTATCCGTTTTTAACAAATGGTCTATTGAAATGTTTCAATAGAATATCTAACGATTATATGTCCTCTCCTGTCTCTCGTCTTGTTATCTGTTAGGATTCTGTTCGGTTTCTCTCCCATTCCCCCTGTCACTCTTTCTCTGCAGTTTGTTCTTCGTCTCCCCCGAGAGGAATGGGAACAGGACAAAATAATCAAAGCATGCGCGTAAATTAATGATTGTTTAACATCAAAGATATTTCCTCAGCTCTCGGCAAACCATCCTCACAAGGACATGTTGATACAGGCGAGACTTCTCATCGCAGTTTTAGTCCTGTCTTCGTTTCCTTGCGCAGCCGAAGCTCCTTGTTCAATTTTCACCCTCTTCTCCAAATGCAACTTGTAATTCCGTACGTCCAGTGACCCACGCTCATTCGCGTGCCTTGAGCATTAAGGTCTGTCGATGATGGGAATCAAATGGTTGTTTCAGGTGCAGCGACCCATAGAAATCATAAAAAAAAAAATCCAATCGCTGAAATCTATTGTAAAGTCAATATTCAATAACAAAAAGCGAAGTCGAACATGAAGATAAGTAAATATGTAAAATGTTGTTCCAGCTATTTGATAGAATTTGTACACAGGAGTTTCCTGCGTGTGTTAAAACACACAGATAAGGCGAGTCATGAAAGATCTGGATGGCTTTTCTACTCACTTGCTCAAAAGCCTCCTGGCCCGACTTGTCCTAACGCTCGCAGGCGGCACATTGACAGACTGGCTTGTTTGAGAAAGAGAGGGAGGAGAAAGGGGAGGTGTGCACTGGAATAAAAAAATCCCATCTTCCGGCTGGCAGACACACTAACGGAGCGGATTTTTTCTTCGAGATTTTTTTCTTCCCCCATTTTTCCAGGAGGCGGTATCAAGCCGTTTCAGCCCTCCCAAAATTTACATGGGCACCCCTATCTCCCCCTCCTCTCTCTAACGGGATACAGTGTTTCAGTGGCCCGACACGGCCCCCCCCCCCTCTCAAGCACCCCCCCCCCCCCCATGGCTGTTGCCACCGTACGGTCACACTATCACGCACGACAGGCGCCACGCGCGCGCCGCCAGGATTATGATAGACCCAGAGCGCCCCCAATGTTCACCGTGCATTTTGCGTCAATGCATCCAAAACGACTCCATGTTATGGTCACACAGTGCAGATGTCGCATCAAACAGATTATCCCTGCATTATCATCCCATGACATATACCTCCATTTTCAATAAAATAAATCCTCTCATGCCTAGTGATATACGTTCCCTTATATACTAATTAGAGTTGAAGAGACTGACCACCTTGCTTTCTGTTCTACATTCCCACCATTTCGCTTGGATAATCTTGACAAGGCCAGGGAAAGATTTTTTCTCCAAACAATAACAGTCTTAAAGAGCTATTACATTTGATATGATGCAGAGCGTCCCTAGAAAGTCTCACACCTGGCCACCTCAATCCTGTTCCTCTACTGCCACCGTGTGGCCATATCACCCAGTTCTTTAACCATGATCTCGCTCCAAAAGACCGAACAGAGCCTTGCGTTTTGTGAGTCTATGAACGTAACCTATCAATAAACAATCTGAATCAACGTAATGAACAGAAATATTAGAGCATAGGTTCTCAAAGTGCGGCCCGCAGAAACATTTCTGGCGGCCCGCGATAACATCTGATAACATCTGTAAAACTGTACAACTGTACTGTGTGCTTTGAAAAGAATGAATCTCTGTTTAGTGGTGTTTCGTGGCCGTCAGGTTTTCCTGTGGTGCTTTGGTAGCTGGAATTGGCCCTGAATAAGGCCTATGCAGATAAGAAGCAAGGCACACTGAGGGCACACTGAGACTGTTTTGCAGGTTTAGCCTCAGTTATGAATTAAAATGTGTTTAATGCAATAAATATAAACTGTACAGATGCGAACTGGTCATTAAAATGATTACAAATGGGATTTTTTTTTCCAGGTTTTTTTTTTCTCTCCCCCCCCCCCCCCCCCCCCCCCTCCTTTGGCGGCCCTCAGTTAATGTTGGGTTCCTGAATTGGCCCTCACCAATCAAAACTTTGAGAACCCCTGTATTAGAGGATAGCCTAGTAGGCCAAACAAATAAATGATTAGGTGTGCAATTAACTGATGACAAGATAAAGAATGTAAAGATGAAATGTTAATTTGCATTAGATAAAATAAAATAAAAACACTTGTTTGTTTAAACTGAATTATGAGCAAAATCATTCACCCCGAAAACAGTTTTAGGGTTCAACACAGTTCATGCAGAGAGATCAACCTGAGTCTATGACTGTCAGTCAAAGGGTTGAACCAAAGTCCTTTTAGGCAAGTCCCTCTACTCGGCGGCCATATTGCAACGCTTTTTGGGCACTCATCGGGCATCCTCTTTGGCAGAAATGCGCGTGAGCAAGGCTTCACGACACCAATCTTGCTCCAGCTGCGAGTTCACAACACACGATTGGCTCAATGTATTCACATCACGCCACATGATTGGCTCAATGTATTCACATGTCGACGTTTTGCCGAGGAAGGGGTGGGATATGTGTAGACAACGGCCATATTGGCGTTACAAACTAGCCCCATGCATTTTTTATGGAGGATTTTTTGAGTGCTGTGTCTCCACATTAGAAAGTCTCTGGTTGAACTGACTTTCAGTCAGAAGAAGGAGATGAAGGGGATGAGGGGGCGGGGGTGTTGATGACATCATCAGTCTGCGTCCCTGTCTCGGTGAGGCCAGGCTCCCTGCCTACTCTCTGCAGCTGCAGCAGGTTGTCGGGGTGGAAGGAGGAATCGGTCAGATCCACTGCTTATAACTGCACTGCACTCTCTGAGAGCAGGGGGAGAGAGAGAGAGAGAGAGAGATGGAGTATGAAGACGGAAAGGAGATAAAGAAGAGAGGGGTTGAAGGAGTCAGGGAGGATGGAGAAATTTATATATATATGCATACTGGCATGAGGCCTGGCTGGAGCACGCAGACTAGTAAAGCCAGACCACTGCTGCACCTCGGAATCGGAATGGGAATGGGAATCAGCATGAGGCCATTTGCATACGAGCGCATAATATTCTTTTCTCTTAGGAAGGGAAGGTCACAGAGGAAGGTCATCAGGAATCTATGACAAAGACACGAGAGAGGAGAGAGAGATAGGATGTGTGTGTGTGTGTGTATAGTGTGTATATGTGTGTGTATGTGTGTGTGTGTGTCTATCTGTCACAGTGTCACTCACTCACTCACTCACTGCATCTCCTAAACTCATGCATAACTCTTGAGTTATGCATGAGTTTAGGAAATGGAGTGAGTGAGTGTGTGTGAATGAGTATGTGTGTGTGTGTGTGTGTGTTGGTGTGTGTAAAAGCTCTTTAACTCATTCAGAAGATGAGAGTATTAGACACGATGTGAGCGAATAACACCGGACAGAGAAACAGACGGAAAAGGACAAATGGTGAGGACAGGAAGAGAAAGAGACCAGAAAGAGACCAGAAAGAGACCAGAAAGTCCAGTCTGGAGAGTGTTGTCATGGGTACAGAGTTGAACGGAGAGCCTCAGACAAGGACGTCAGGAGCTGACCTTCAACTCTTACTCACAGAGGACAGGCTCCCCTGTGATGCGGTGGAACACTGTCTCCTCCAGCTGCTCTATCCTGTCACACACACACACACACCCACACACAAACACACACACAGTTTGTACATGACACACAAAAGAGATGCATAGGCATACACACAAACACAAGGCATGTATGTGTAAGGATATAAGGTACCTTGTCCCTTGTCTTCAAAATGCTTGCAAGCACTCAAGCTTGCCATTAGATGCACACAGACGCACACACACACACTCACACACACACACACACACACACACACACACACACACAGACACACACACACACAGACACACACACACAGGGAGCAGTGGGCTCACTTGCCGGTTCTACAGGTGTGAGACCTGCTGTGTGTGTCTCCCGCGGTGTCTGTTCCTCTCAGCCTCTCACACACTCCTCTCGTACACGTACACGAGTGACACACCGGCTCACACACTTCTGAGAAATGCGCGCACGCGCACACACACGCACACACACGCACACACGCACACACACACACACACACACACACACACACACACACACACACACAATAAAGACCATCTGGAAAAGAAATAAGGGAATCGATAGAAAAAGAATTTGCAGACTCTTTCTCTTCTCCAACGAGCCCCCTCTGAATACACACACACACACACACACACACACCTGCAAAAAGTAAATGGGCCGAGCAAAGAGAGCTAGAGCCAGTTGGTTAGTTCTCCATCACATAGACACACACACACACACACACACACCTGTGCCTCTTTAAGGCCACTGTCTGCTCACTTTTCTCCCTCTCCCTCTGCATCTCCTCTCTCACTCACAGCCAGCTTCCTCCCCACCTCCAGCACAGCCCTCAGCCCAGCCGCGAGGGCCTCCAGCTGGGCTTGCCGCTCCACCCGCTGCCCCTGCTTCTCCTCGGCCTCCAGCAGGGCCCGTGGAAACTGGGCACGCAGGCACTGGCCACCCAGACAGAGCGAAAAGAGAGAGGGAGGGAGAGAGAAAGATGGAAGAGAGAGATAGAGAGGGGGAAGGGGAGAGAGGTGGGAGTGAGGGAGAGAGTGAAAGAAAGAATGAGGGTAAGGGACATGGGCTGAAAGAGAGAGAGACAAAGAGAGAGATGGAGATGGGGTGAGTGTGAGAAGAGGAAAGAGGGAGTGAGGGAGAGGAGAGGAGAGGAGAGTGAAGGGGGTGAGGGAGATGGAGTGAAAGAGAGATGGAGAGAGAGAGAGAAGGGGAGGGAGCAAGGGAGAGAAGAGAAGAGAAAAAGAACAGTGTGTGGGTGATGGGAGCTGGCAGCGTTTTGAAGATGAACACACTCTCCTTCTGCCTTTGAGGCCTGGCCGCTGGGCACGCATCGTGTGTGTGTGCGTGTGTGTGTCCCCTTTATTCCCTGGAGTGCAATTACACAAGCAATTACAGCCCATTACTAAAACTTGCCGGCCGCACAGCCAATCCGCCGGACAATGGCTGGGTAGGGAGAGCCATGCTGTAATAATCCGTGTCCACTGCTTCTCTGAAGCCAGTGGCATGGCTGTGCATTGTCCTCGCACGGTAAGGGTGAAATTGCTTGCACAGTTTGGTGTGTGTGTGTGTGTGTGTGTGTGTGTGTGTGTGTGTGTGTGTGTGTGGAAGGAGGGTGTGCTTAACTACTTATGGTGTGTCTTCATTTCTGGGAAGATCTCCAAACTAATAAAACCCCTGCAATCTAAGAGCTATTTTGTTAGTAACAGAAGTAATGGAGGCGGTCTGGAATTCTGGGTATCGTAGTCTTTCCAATTCAATCGTTTGGCCTTCTTCCACGATTGAAAATGACTTCTGCAGCACTGAAGCAGAATCCATGTACTTTCCGTTCATTCGTTTTTAGTAGTGAAACCAAAGACAAAAAAAACGAGAAACCACTTTTTCGTTTCCCGTTTTAAAAACCAAAATGGAAAAAACGGATAACGGGTCGTTTTTTCATTTTTCGATTCTCCACCTAAATGAAAATTCTAAATTTTGGATTACGGTATCTGCCGATTCTTTTCCGTTTTGCCATGGGGGCACGTCTCTTTTGGAACTTGGTTGCCAAGGTGAGGAAGACCACCAGCTGTGCTGACTGACAACAAACTGAAAGAACAGTAAAATGGCTCTTCAGGAATACACCGAGTTTATCACAGAACTGTTTGAGAGTGGGAAAACCCATTCTGAAATTGCCACTGAGCTACAGCGAGTCGGTGCACAAAGCTGCTCATTAATGACAGTGAGAAGGGTTTTTTTTCAGAGCACAATCTCCGAAGGATTGACCAGGCACTCTTTTTTTGTTTTTGTTTAAATCCGCGCTTGATCTCCCTGGGAGTTGAACCCTGTGACCTTGGCATAGCGGGGCATCGGGCACTGCGGTTGTTGAACCCTGGGACCTTGGCATGGCGGGGCATCGGACACTGCGGTTGACTGCCCGCTTAAGCTGGCCCGACCCGATTAGAGGCAGAACTCTGAAAAGCCTCCTGGAGCAAGTGAGCGAGTTTGTGAAGGTCACTCACTCACGGCGGTAGCTCTCTGAAGCTCGGCTCCTGCTGGAGCTGCAAGGCCCTCTCCCGCTCCTCTTGTGCCCGCTGGAGAGGAGAGCCTTTGACTGGGCAGCCTACTCTTCCTGGCACCTGGGAGGCAGGGGGTCTGGAGGAAGAGGGAGATGATAGGGAAGAACAGGAGGAGAAGAGGAGGAGGAGGAGGAAGATGCAGTAGAGCCCTTATGGCTGAGTGATAGAGAAAAAGAGAGAGAGAGACCATACGATGCATACTAGACGGAGACAAGCCTACAAGCTTGAGGCAGTCGAAACAACCCACACCACTCTCTCAAAGGTATTCATAAAAAGGAAACACTCGCAAGTACACACACGCACACAGACTTTTTCCACCGAAGATTCAAAACAACACATACCACTCTCAAAAGTATTCATAAAAAGGAAACACTCGCACACACACACACACACACTCTCACACTTTCTCCACTGCAGAGTTAATGGGCAGTCTGTGGCCACGGGATGTGACGAGCTCGGAGTGGCCGGCTCCGGTCCAGTCTCCAGCGGTGGGACTGAGGGGCCAGTAGTAATTACGGAGCCGCCGGGTGAGCGGCGTGGCGTTCTGATGGACACCGGGGGCAGGCACTGATCCCCCCTGCCGGGAGGCATCGCAGCGGGCAGTCTCGCTCCGTCAGATGAGAGAGGCCTTTGATGACCTCCATGAGGGAATCAGTGAGCAAGTGTGTGTGAGAGAGTGTGTGTATGTATGTGTGCGTGTGTGTGTGTGTATCAGACAGAAAGATGGGCAGTGGGTGTGTATCAGATAGGGATACGGTCATTGGCTGTGTATGTGTGTACTAGATACGGAGATGCTCACTGTCGTGCAGCAGTTTGAAATAGATTTCCAGGGTTTCATCAAAGCGATATTTTTTTGGCAACCCTTTGGACTGTCACTCTGGCATGTGTGGCTCCTATTAGCTCTTTCCAAGACCCCTACTGTTCGCTGCCACTCGGCGGCCAGTGACAGCTCAGTCACTACACACACAGCACTAACGGTGGCACTGGTGAGGCGGCCATTTTGTGTCATTTATTTAGAGGTGGAAAACAATGGCTATGTAAAGTACAAGTCTGCTGACATATTTGCTCCAACCATTTACCAAACCGGCCGATTCTAATGAGCACAAATGAACAAACTGGTGCGTTTCCCAAATCCATAGTTGCTAACCCATTGGACTGGGGTCAGAGTTTGACTCATGTAATTTCCCGATCCCGCTCAATCTCTCTCTCTCGTTTCCTGTCAGTCTCTTCAGTTCCCCTTCATAACAAAGGCAAACAAATCCCCAAAAATATACTTTAAAAAAAGCTGAATAAAAGAGAAAAAACAAGAGACACAAATGGAGACCGAGGTGGACGTCTCCTGAAGTGTGGACGGTGTGGTTCGGCTCCGCATCCACTCCAGGGTCCTCGCCTCGACATTTTTGACCATTGAATGCCCCTTCTGCTTGGGGAGGTCTACTGGACCAACCTTAGTCCCTCGCCCCACACACCAGTTAACTTTCTCCATCTGCAGGCCTCTCTTTCTCTCTTTCAAGGTGGTTGCCTAGCAACTGAGAACAACACACAACCCGGCAGTTGTGCAGAGGTACTCATTGCACTGTGATGTGTGAGGAGAGGGAAAATAATGGCAAAAAAGGGCCCATTATTCTGTATCTGACCGCATGCCTATTTCAGTATCCTTTGTATAATTTGAGGTTTTTTTTTTTTTTTTTCATTTTTAATAATACTCAGGGTTCCTTAAAAAGGACAAACAAAAAGCTGATGGGGTCACAGAGACAAACAAAAGGACAGTAAAAATGTCCAAGGTAGAAAAATGAAAGGAACAAAAGAAAAAAAAAATGTTTTCATACAATTATTTTTATTCATCTTTGAGTAGATAATCAGGGTCGTTTCAGGTCTTTATCTTAAAAGCTGGCTGTTCCTGAACTATGACCTCAGCACACAAAGGAAGGAAGCTGCACAACTAATGTCCAAGTTATGCCCTTTCTTATTCTAATAATAAAAATAAAACAGACATGCAAACGTCACCACACATAGCTCTGCTTCATAACATGTAGGCTGAGTTTACAAGTATGCACATCTTTTCACTGTTTTCTTAAAAAAAACAACAAAAAAAAAACAAAGCATAAACACTCTCGTGGATAGGTAAACGCTTCTCCTTTTATAAATCCAAATATCATATACCAGTGTGTCTGTATGCTCAGTGGTTGAAAGGCAATAGGAAGCATCAAAACTGAGCAGATCGTTTCCTGGTGCAATGGTGTACATTTAGCTTCTAGAACTCTCCACAGAAACTCTAGGAGCGCTCGCACACTCGCTGCATATGCACACGCACACACACACACACACACACACCCCTGCGCACACCTTGGCACTAACCACAATAACTAACGTACCCTGAAAGCTTGTAGAGAAAGCGAACAATCTTCAAAGCACGCTGGAATGGCATGATATGGCACTTAACTAGTGACTGATAACGCACAGTACAATCTAAAGACTCAGTGGTAAAGCACGCAGTCACGACAGGGGAGCAGGGCTTAGCAAGGGCTGTACATAAAGGATAGTGCGGTATACACGCACGACACTCGAGTCAGTCTCCAATCCATTCCTGAGTAGCAGAGTGGCAGGAGGCTAAACCTCCAACGGGCAAATAGTTCATATGACTTTCACATTCACAGCAACAACCGCACAGAAACACTTTCTTCTGTACCATAGCAGGTGGTTGGTTGATATATTTTACTGCATGATGGGTAAAGATTTGATCCAGCTATTTCAACCTGTGTTGTGATAAACCAGCGCCGACATGTTTCCCCAATTCAATGTCAATAATGTTACCTTGAAAACAACTGCGCACGGTTCACAAAGACTCTTGGGTATTGAAGTATTTTTCATTCATTTTTCATAATTCTTATTCCTGCTATTCTACACCCACGGCCCTCGTTGTTGGTAGTGTTCAAATCTCTTACTGATCATTGGAACACTTCAAATGCCTTTTTTTCCCTTCCTCTCTTCAAACATTGATGGCTTTGGATCACATGTCCCCATTGGATCACAGAGGACTGGGTTGCCGAGCACGACTGCAGTTCACATATGTACAGGAGATAGCCTTGCGAATGAGTTTGGTCTTTCATTAAAGAGACGATTGTGCTCGAAGAACATTCTCTTTCTATTCAACACGACTCAAGGCTGCTCGTCACCATAGTCCTCCCCAGCTGTATTCTTTTGACTATTAAAAAAAAAATAAAAAAATAAAAAAAAACACTTGACACTCACACTGTTACACTCACAAAGGACCTTATGAAAGACACGTCTCCTCCATAAGACATTTCTCAAGAGTCTATTCTGTCAATTTAATATACATATATGTTAAAAGAAAATAGTTTAACAAAGTTCATATCAATGTATCATCAATCCACAAAAAAGTAGAGGAAATAGTTTGGCAGGTTGGCCTTTTATGAGTTTAAGAGTAAAGCACACGTTACTTCCCCTGACCCAGCAGATAGATTTAAATCACTTTTGAAAATGGCAGTGGAGATGTTTGGTTAAGTACATTAGTGGAGGGTGTTGGGGGGTGGGGGTGGGACAAGTCTGTCAGTTGACCCTTGCTGGTTGGTCCGGTTCAGCTCCGCCTCCTGCCTCAGCAACGGACGCCAGCGGCCCAGACCACCAGATGGTGAGGGCGTTGTCTCGTGGGAGGGCCGTGCCATCAGATGACGACGATGACGGCATCACCCCGTTGTTGTCGTCTTCGTCTGAGTCAGAGCCTGAGTCGCTGTCGCTGTGCCCCCCCGGACACAGGAAGTGGCGCTGGCCACTGGACGTCACCAGCAGGGGCATGAAAGGATGGACACTAGAGAGAGAGAGAGAGAGAGAGAGAGAGAGAGAGAGAGAGAGAGAGAGAGAGAGAGAGAGAGAGAGAGAGAGGAAGAAAGCAAAATGAAAAAGCTCAAATGTGCAGTCAGCGATCGTATGCGATTTCAAGCCCATAACATTTCTTGTCACATTCAGCATTCATCTCGCTGCTACAGGCCTACCTCATGCCGTTGGCACAGTCCCTGTGTGCTCGGAACTGGAGATGAGGCTGCAGTACCTCCTCCTGGCCATCCGGGGGTGCTGTGAGGGTGTCCCACACTGACATCATTCCATCAGTATCACCACTCAGCAGGTACCTGCCGGTTCTATAAACACACACACACACACTCAACTTGAACATTAGTCTTTATACTTACATTAAATATTATTTTAATGTGTGTGTATAGTGTAGTATAGTATAGTATAGTATATATACTCTTTTGATCCCATGAGGGAAATTTGGTCTCTGCATTTATCCCAATCCGTGAATTAGTGAAACACACACATCACACAGTGAACACACAGTGAGGTGAAGCACACACTAATCCCGGCGCAGTAAGCTGCCTGCAACAACAGCGGCGCTCGGGGAGCAGTGAGGGGTTAGGTGCCTTGCTCAAGGGCACTTCAGCCGTGCCTACTGGTCGGGGTTCGAACCGGCAACCCTCCGGTTACAGGTCCGAAGCGCTAACCAGTAGGCCACGGCTGCCCAAATATATGTGTGTGTGTGTGTGTGTGTGTGTGTGTGTGTGTGTGTGTGTGTGTGTGTGTGTGTGTGTGTGTGTGTGTGTGTGTGTGTGTGTGTGTGTGTGTGTGTGTGTGTGTGTGTGTGTGACGGTACTTACGGATCCAGGTCAAAGTAGATGCGCTGGTTGGTGTTTACACTCCTGTGGATGGAGAACAGAACCCGACCTGGATTTCTCAGATCCCAACAAAGAATCTCCTTGTCCTAACACACAGGGACACACAAATACACACACACACACAGTAAAAGTCGATATCTGTTACAGTGGAGTTATTAGTCAAGAATATACGGTCATTTCCAATTTGTATTATTGCGTCTGCTACACCTGTATTTTGTTTTCTAACAGGGAGGCTACAACGCGCGCTTAACTGAAGCATTCCGCTCGTGCTGCGTCCGCAGCAACATACTTTCACTATAATCAGTGGAACTGGCTACATCAAAAAAATCACCCGTTGTAGCCCCCCTGTAAGATTTTACAAGGGTGCTAACAATGTTAACGAGTGATTTTGTTAAAAAATATTAAATTCTTTATGAGGTATTTTTTGTGGCAGAATAAATTTGCTTTCCTTCAAGGTTGGATTTTTTTTTCTCATTGTCCTCATTGTGAGATGAAGATAAATTGCGAAAAGATGATTTTCAAGAGCTCTTTTTCCTCAACTTTAACGTTACCATGGGTGCCAATACATGTGGAAGGCGCTGTGTGTGTGTGTGAATACAGTGTGCAGATGATCGACAGCCTCAGGATTCTGTGCATGTGTGGTACACTGATTCTTCAGTTTACAACTGAAATTGTGTGTATGTTTATGTATGCATGTGTGTGTGTGTATGTTTATGTATGCGTGTGTGAGTGTGTGTATATTTATGCATGTTTGTGAGTGAGTATGTTTATGTATGCGTGTGTGAGTGTGTGTACTGTATATTTATGCATGTTTGTGAGTGAGTTATGTTTATGTATGCGTGTGTAATTGGCTCATTCATTCATTCCCTTCCTCTCCACCTCAAGCTGGTGTGTGGTGAGCGTTCTGGCGCATAATGGCTGCCGTGCATCACTCAGATGATTGGAGAGGTTCCCCCTTCACTGTAAAGCACTTTGGGTGTCTTGATAAAGCACTACATAAATGCACGTTGTTGTTGCTATTTAATGTGTGTGTGTGTGTGTGACGTGTGTGTTTATACATGTTTATGTGTGTGTGTGTGTGTGTGTGTGTGTGTGTGTGTATGCTTGCTTGTGTGTGTCTGTATATGTATGTGGGTGTGTGTTTCGTTTGTCCATACCTTGCGGGCCCCTGTGTAGAGGTGGTGTCCATCAGGCGCAAAGAGCAGGTGCGTGATCCCGCCCTGGTGGCGCGGGGGCAGCAGTGCGAGCAGCTCGCCGTCCTCGCACGAGTAGACTCCAACGGTGCGCGAGTAAGAGCCGCACGCATAAAGGGACTGGCACGGGCTGAACGCCATGCAGGAGACGATGCCACCCTGGCCCTGCTTCTTCACTGAGGACGCACAAAGAGAACGCCTCACATCGCCACATGCAGAGAACACTAGCCAAGAACCAAGAACAACGAATGGCGCATCACTGCCGCCTTCTGAAATGGATTGTGGGTCTAAATGATCTAGATCAGTGGCTTAAAGTAGCAGTTTACTTTGACGGGGTGAGAATGCTATGCTATGCTATGCCGATGTTACTCAAAACTACTCTCGGTCGTTTTGGTCCGCAATGAAAATTCACACTCATAATCATCTAAAAATAGACGCTAGATTGTTTTTAGACCGGATTTCCTCTTTAATCCCCTAGTCACCTTCCTGAAGCAGCATTTTACCCTTATTCAAACAAACAGTGAAGACAGAGCTTGGAAGGTTCTAGAAAAAATAAAAAATGGGGATAAATCCATTTACACTGATGCACATGGATGGCCCAGGACTTGGTACAGCCATCACAGAAATAAAATAAAACTTGTTCATGCAGTAATTTAATGAGATCCCCAAAGTACAATTGAACGGAGTAACATTTACAACTTGCAAGTCAATGCACTAAAATGGATTATGGGAACTTGTAAAACCAGGGGGTGGCTTTTCCTGAACCTATTGCAGATTACTAACCGTGTTAAATCATTCATACAATCAATCGTAAATGAGCCAATGTTGTTGTTGCCCCAAAAGAACACACTTCTAATCAGGCTTACTACATGGTTTTTAAAGGCTCAGCATAGTAGTTCCATTGTGCTACAAAACTTTTGGAAAGCGTATGTGTGTGTTTGTGTGTGTAATATAGTGAATGTGTGGGTGTGTGTTTGTAGTGTGTTGATTACTGAATACAGGCCTCAGTGAAAACCGTGTCAGCACTGTTTGTGTGTCTCAAAGAGGACTTAAACTTTGTGTTCTAACACCAAGAGTGTCCAATGGGTCACTTTTCAGTTCACTTCACTTCAGATCAAAAGCGTCGGCCTTTCCTTGACACATGCCTTATAATGGGGCCGTAGTGTGTGTGTGTGTGTGTGTTAATCCCGTTCCAGGCTTACAGTGCTAATCGACATCCTGACCTCCGCTTGCTGAACGTGGTTGCCCCTCGCATGACTTGCGTCTCGGACAAATTGAGTTTGAAGCTTGTAACACGAGCCTCACACTCCCAAAAACAACTCCAGTCTCCTGGAGAGGCCGCTCCCGTCTAACTGGGACGGCGAGCTGACAGCATAAATCAGCGTGTTTTGCGTTACGTGTAGACCAGTTGTAGACACAAAGGGCTAAATCAACATTCACGTGATGAAGCTCTGCCTCGAGAGTGTCACCAGAGACGTCCGTTATTCCGAAGTTGCTCACATAGGCGCTTAGGTTCCAACAATAAAGATCTGACTTTTCCGACTTGTTAAATACATGAATGTTTAAAATTGTTTTTAATTCCCACCTCAACTAGATCTACCAGTAACACTGGTGAGAAGAACTTGTCCAGGGCCATTCCACAACTCTAGTTTAAATATTTGCATTTCACAGAATGTAAGCGCTAGCTTAACTAGCGTAGGTTAGCTGTTACTGCTGTCTACACAAACATTACAATGAAATATAATGAATATGAACACACTGTGTAAAACATACCAGTACAAACCTTTGATATATGACATGACATGATATAAGTGTAAGTTCAGTGTAAATTGGCCCATATCTGCTTTAAGCTGCCTGTCCATAACTTGGCCCATGGGTCTGCTTTAAGCTGCCTGTCCATAACTTGGCCCATGGGTCTGCTTTAAGCTGCCTGTCCATAACTTGGCCCATGGGTCTGCTTTAAGCTACCTGTCCATAACTTGGCCCATGGGTCTGCTTTAAGCTGCCTGTCCATAACTTGGCCCATGTTGTCCCAAATTGTCTCAGTCTTTTTCCTATGGGCTGCATGTGATGAGCTTGAACAACAGGACTATGGGTCAATACAAATGCGTTTGGCTACGCACCAGTAGTAGGTCTCTCCTCGCAGTCTCGGCCAGGGCGGTCAGTGTGGAAGATGCGCACCATCTTGTCAAAGCCGCAGTAGAGCTGGCAGCCGTCGGGGGAGAAGCAGAGCGAGTGGGCGGCCGTCAGCTCGTCCAGGTGGTTGTATGGCCTGAAGGTCGCACGGAGGTCACCGTAGAAGGCGTCCCAAATGTGCACCGGGTTGTCACGACTACTGCTTGCAATGCTGAGAGAGGTAGAAAGAGTTTTAAAGGCAACAACAAAAAAAAGATCACAAAGGCTATGTTCACATTACTGAAGTGACTCAATCTGACCCCCCCCCCCCCCCCTTTTTTTTTAATGTGACACAGATCTGATTTTTTCAGGGTTTCTATGAATATACCAAATCTAATCTATTCCAATTCGATTTGAGTCACTTATACATGGTTCTTGATCAGATTTATATATCTGATGCAGTTTTTGATGTGCTTGTGTCCAATGTGACAACATTCAAAAGGAAAACATCCAATGTGACAACATTCAAAAGGAAAACAATAAATAAAGATTAGGTTACTTTTTCAATAGGCCTACATTAATTTGTGTTGGTTTAAAAATGTGTCTTATATCTTCTGCTTATCCTACCAGCTGCTGAACATGTCTGGCCCAGTTCAATTTCTTGGTTTGAAAATGTGTCCCAACTTAATTTTGAATTGAATAGCCCTGATGTAGACTACAGTTGGCACAAGCTGTTCCACATCCTGCAGAGCGAAATGTGATACAAAGATTATCTACTTTTTGTCAATAATTTCTTGTTGGTTTTAATGCTGTGTACTTTGGAAGTTAGATACTTTCGCAATAGAGTTAAATACAGGTCACTTGTAACACCAAATGTGAACCGTCAAAATAGGCAAATCTGATCGGAGCAAAAACAATCAGATTTGAAGAACGAAGTTGGTAATGTGAACGTAGCCAAATTGAAACCAAAATAAAAGAAAACAAGTAAGATATCACCTCCCACCAGCAAACAACACATCAGTAATACACTCATGTTCTCTCAAAGGAGACAGAAAGGTTGAGAAGAACTTCAAAATGAGCATGGTCTCTCTGGTGCCTATTACTTTCTGTTCCAATTTCACACCATGTGTAAACACTCCAAATATCTAAAACAGTGTGAGAGAGAGGGAAACAGAGAGCGAGAGAGAGAGAGGGAAACAGAGGGAAACAGAGAGCGAGAGAGAGAGAGGGAAACAGAGAGCGAGAGAGAGGGGGAAACAGAGAGCAAGAGAGAGAGAGGGAAACAGAGAGCGAGAGAGAGAGAGGGAAACAGAGAGCGAGAGAGAGGGGGAAACAGAGAGCAAGAGAGAGAGAGGGAAACAGAGAGCGAGAGAGAGAGAGGGAAACAGAGAGAGAGAGAAACCGAGAGATAGAGAGAGACGTGACTCGTGTGTTTTCAGTGTGACTAAACAGATCAGATATGCCTGGGGGATGCTAATTGTTTTTCAGGCGGCAGGCAGCACAAACCCAACAGCGTGCAGGAGCCAAGAGCCCGTTATTGGCCACGTTTAATTAATGGTTTGATTTCGGGGACACGAAAAAAAAAAAAAAAAAAAAAAGGAGAGCAATAGAAGAAAGAAGAGGCCATCAGGAGGCGCATCTCACACACACACACACACACACACACACACACGTCTTAATTCTCGCTCAAAAGCAGTGTGAAAAAAAGTGAAAACATGTTAACAGATGCTAGTCAGCGAGCTAATTGCATTCTGATTAGGACTGCTACACCAAGAAGCGACTTTCAAGAACTCAAATCCCGCCAGCATGGCCTCCACCCTTTTACCCTAGAGTGTTTGCGGGAAGTGGGGGTGTGTGGCTGTGAATACGAGAGCCTGTGTGTGTGTGTGAGTATGAATTTAATTGTGTGTATGTGTGTCTAAATATAAGAGTGTGTGTGTGTGTGTGTAAATATAAGAGTGTGTGTGTGTTGTGTGTGTGTGTGTGTGTGTGTGTGTAAATATAAGAGTGTGTGTGTGTGTGTGTTGTGTGTGTGTGTGTTTTGTGTGTGTTGAGAGCGCTTGGGGATTCAGTGCCGGAGTGTCTGTTGTTGCTGGCAGTGTGTTGGACAGTCCAGTACCGGCCAGCAGGATTGGATCTGAAGTCCAGGCCTCAACCCCCCCCCCCCCCCCCCCCCCCCCCCCCCCACCTCCTTCCCTCAGCTCGCTTCATTCCCCAGATAATCAGCTCCTCCTGTTGTTTATGGCTTCATCTGTGACCCGGCGACCTCCAACCCATCGCTCTCCTCCTTCCCTCCTCCCCTCCTTCCCTCCTTCCCTCCTCCCCTCCTTCCCTCCTCCCCTCCTTCCCTCCTCCCCTACATCAATCCGTTACTTCTCCGTCCATTCTGGCCTTTTCCTCTTTTTCTCCGCCTGTTCTTTCTCTCTTTCTCCCTTTACATGAGTCGTTAATTCTCCTTCCATTCCTCCCTCTCTCTCTCCTCTTTCTCTCGATCACTCTCTCTCTTCCCTTCCTCTCCTCCTCAACATAATAGGATGCTTCTCCTACCTTCTTTTATTTCCTTCTCCCATCTTTCCCTCCACCATTCATCCCTTTCTCTCTAGCTTCTCTTCTTGCACAACAGCGCTCTTCATTTCTTTCTTCCATGTTCCTTTTCTTTCCTCCTCCTATCTTTCCCTCTATCGTTCTCCCATTCATCCCTTTCTCTCTCGCTTCTCTTCTTGCACAACTGCACTTTTCATTTCTTCCTCATTTCTTTCTTCCCTGTTCCTTTTCTTTCCTCCTCCCATCTTTCTCTCCATCGTTCTCCCCCCTTCATCCCTCTCTCTCTCTCTCATTTCATTTCTCTCTTCCCTGCTCCTCCACTCCCCGGGGGCCATAAAGTCGGTCTGTCCTAAAGAGGCTTGTTGTTTATTAAAATGACACATGCACTGGGCAATGGACGTCTGTCTTTTGAGCAGATCCAGCCCAGTTCAGGCCAAAATGTGTTCTTCTGGACATCTCTGTGATTGGAGCGGTTCCACATTCCACACTGGAAACAGTGAGACGCTCACAAGACGGGGGTCAGACGGCAGAAGGAGACAACAGAGAGATAACCATGGAGCGAATGGAAGGTACAAAACAAAACAGAGTCTCTGACACTGGCGCTAGAGTACTGGATAAGGAGCCGGGTTTCACAAAGTGAAAAGAGTCTGGTCACTCATGATTGGGAAACCTTTCCAACATTTGCATCGCGACGGGCGTAGACTTTGCACTAACTTTTAAATCATTGATCCAGCCTAAGCAATCACATTAAGCAGGGATTCATTTCATAACGTTACTTCCTACTTTGCCTAAACTTTAGAAACTGACAATAAACAGCATTGGCAGTCAGGAAACAATGTATGCGGGCCTACCTTTGCTGTAAATAAATTGACACATTCTGCTGACTGCAATTTTTGATGTTTGAGTTGCTACTACCGTTTACCACAGCCACTTTCGATTTCGAAACCATAGCGTCATCCCCTCTCGTCACTGATTGGGCATGTAATCTGCCGCCTGGTGAAAACTACGTTGTTCCAGACTAGTATCTCCCTGAAAGGAGATCTAGGTGGGCGTGGCCAGACTTTTTGCAGGCAGTAGCCTGAAAAGTCGTGAGTTTGATTCCCAGCGGTCAATGTCGTGCCCTTGAGCAAGCCACTTAAACACGAGTTGCTCCAGGGAGTCTGGTTCTGCAATTAATTGACATCTGTAAGTCGATTTGGATAAATCATCAACCAAATAAATAGATAAATAAAGATAAAAGACAAAGCTACTGCTTATGTGCACCTGGAACGCCTGGTATTGTTGTCGCGGGTAGGAACATTACCCTTTTCGTCAGCGCTAAATGGGTACCCAATGCGTTGAACATTGACAAAAAGGGGAATTCCTAGATTGTGCTACTTTAGGCCAAAAAAGGACTTGGCAAACATGGCGCTGACTCTATATCTTTGGCCGATAGACTGTAGCTTTGGAAGGGGTCGGACATCATTCCTCTAAACACACGTCACACACACACACACACACACACACGGCATTCTCCATCCCGAGGGTCAATGCACACTCTGATCCTCACCATCTGGCTGTTGGTAAGCAGTGTGCACTTCCTCAGAATGCTACTTCAACACACACACACGGCTTTCAGTCTCAGCAGTACAAACAGCTCCCAGTGGAGGGGAAGCTGTTAAGACTGTGACTGAGTATCCTACCACACACACACACAGGTCACAGGGTTCCTGTGGAGAGAGTCAAACCTCTCTGGGGGAGAGTGCTGAACTGTCTGGATCGTCTGTCTATCAGGAAGTCAGCAGCTGAACTGCCTCTCCTCCTCTCCTCCTCGCCTCTCCTTTCCTTTCCTCTCCTCTCTCCTACAATCCTCCTCTCCTTTACCCCCTCCCTCTCAGAGATGGAGAGAACGAGAGAGAGTGAGAGAGAGCGAGAGGTCAGTGATTGGGTCGCCATCCCAGTCTCCCATGGCAACAGAGGCTTAAACTCTTCACTACTCCACTACTCTCTGGCAACACACAACAATGGCGATCTGCTCTTTTACAAATAACAAAATGAACAAACTTCACTCAGTCAGTCAGTTCACAAGTCTACTGATGAGAAAATAAAAAAAAAATCATCTGTCCTGCTGCAACCCTTTCTAATCTGAAGTATGCATGCTTGTTCCTTCTACAGAGCGCCGGAAGGCAATACAGAACAACTGAGCGGGTTTGAAAACAGGATGGTTGGGGCGCTTTGATGGTAGGAGGAGTGGTAGAGGACGCAGAAAAAAAAAAGAAAAAAAGAAAAGAACAACAACTCACAAACACGTGTCTGGGTCCAGTGAACTCATCTTGGGGAACCAGCAGTAGTCATAGATGGTGTCGCCCTCTGACATCCGCAGCACTGGACTCTGGGGAGGAACATATGAGAGAGAGGGAGTGTGAGCACAGCCTGGCCATGGAGAAAGGCAGACACAGCTGCCCAGAGAGCAGAGCCTGCGCTCACACTTCATGCAGTTTGTGGGTGCTGTACAAACAGAGTAGAACGTCTTCATGGAGTGCACTACATATGCGGAAATCAGACCATCTTCATTGAGTTAATTCAATTCAATCCTCCCTGAGTTTAAAACCTAAATGAATGAGGCAAAATCTCTATACATTCTCGGAGAAAACCAGAGTTTGGTCACTCTGGCTGGCAAATTTGTAGCAGCCTGCCATAACCTGAGGGACAGCCAGTGAGGCCACAAATGTTTGTGATTATCATTTGAATATCTCTTATCTCTAACTTTAAACAAATATTTGTCCTTTTTAAAAAAAAAAAAAAAATGTTTATGTACATGAGCTTTGGCAATAATGTTACTGTGATGTTCATGCCAATAAAGCTTTATTTAACTTAGTTGAGTGAGTGTGTGTGTGTGTGTGTGTGTGTGTGTGTGTGTGTGTGTGTGTGTGTGTGTGTGTGTGTGTGTGAGAGAGAGAGTGTGAGTGTGAGAGAGAAAGAGAGAGAGAGAAAAAAGAGGCAGAAAAAAAGAGAGGAACCAGATACAGAAGAGAAAGAAAAACAGACAGACAATCAGACATTTAATTGGTTAACAATAAGTGTCGTCTCTTGTTTTCCATGTCGACTGAGGACATGTTCTCTTTGTGTCATGCTTTCCAACTCTTGTGAACACATATTTTTTCGATTACACGTTTACTGCTAGAATGCTTTAGGGAACCTAACCGTCAAACCAGTAATGCACAGTTTGAAAGTGATTCACAATGAGAGTGTGGGGGAGTGTGTGTGTGTGCACAGAGTGGGGAGTGTGTGTGTGTGTGTGTGTGGAGTGGGAAGGGATCGGGGAGGGTGGGGGGGCAGAGGAGTAACTGCCAAGCTCATAAATAAGACGCACAACTGTGACCAAACTGGCTGGGGTTTAAAGAAGTCATTTTGACACACATCATAGCAATTTGGGCAAAAGTTCACAGAAGTCCCATTTCCCCTCTGCCATGGCATTTTTGTGGAATAACATTACTCATCCCTGCGGATCGCAGAAAACAATGGAGCGGAGTTTTTCCAGGTCTATCAAACCATATTATAACATCAATGCGCCATTATCCCATTATTACAAGGGCTCAAACAAGGTCCGCAGCCAAACGAATACCATTAAACCATTAAACGAAACCATCCACGTCTGACCAAACTGTCGACTGCCATCATTAAATACGATAAACGACCCCTAATGCGATCCATCCCTTCAAAATGTCAAAAATCTTTTTGACACCGACAAGCTGGGGTTTTCATCTTTGAGTCAAGAATTCGGTATAATCGGCAGGCAAATACATAATGCAAATAAACGACAAATGAACCGTGTCCTGGCATGGGAGGAGCATTTTTGCACTGCTGCAGTGGAGTGTGTGGAGGGGGGTTCATTATAATTGATCAGTGTTGGACCACAGGGGTTGTGCCCTCGGTTGGGGGTCCCCGTGGTGAAAGAGAAATACATAAAAACATATCCAGCCAGTCCAGTCCAGTCCATCCCCACCAGCCAAGTCAAGCCAACCACAGAGAACTGCGCTACAGTCTTTCCCCACTGGTTCCGTTTTGGAAGGTTACACACACACACACACACACACACACACACACACACACACACACACACACACACACACACACACACACGCCAGCCTAAATACAGTTACAGTTGAACACTTCTGACAGTGCTGTTGGTAAAAAGGTCATACTGACCCACGGGGCAGGCTTTTAATCAATGCTGTTGAGCAATTACATGACAGGTACGTCGTTTTCTAGTTGGCTGATCACAACAGGTTAACCACAAGTGATTAAAAAGATCGCCAGATAAAGATCTGTTGGCCAATGTCAAAGGGAAAGTGCCCAAGCAATATCACTCATCAAGACTGCCTTATGTATACAGACCTTACTGTTCTGTAACTGACCCTAGGCCGATGGGTCAGTCCCTTGAGTTGTGGATCTGCTCAAGGTTTCTTCCTATTTGTATCTGTTTGTGGTGTTTGATGTGAAGCACTGCCCTGCTTAATGAGGGTATGTTCAATATGGAGAGATTGTATGTATTTCTAAAACTGTTCTGTTCGTTGATTGTGATATGCTGAATCGCGTTCGATGCCGTTGTAAAATGCAGGATAAACATACACCTTGACCGCATTTCGTTCTATATTACTGCGCTACCATAACTTGATACAAAAGTTAAAGTAACTGAATCTCAACGTTGCTTGGCAACCATTCAGATAGAGGAAATATATTTCTTGGCGGAAGAATGATTACAACGGCCCTTAGCTATTGTAGAATCAGTGTAACCTACGGCATCTCAGGGCTTATTGCTTAATTTTGTACTTTTACCCATTAGTGTTACATGTCTGTCCTCTTTTACAATGGAGCTACTATGAAATGGACGCAAGAAAGATTTCAGACTAAATTTCAATAAAGTGTTAGCCTGGGTTTTCCCATGCTGCCTTGCGTGCGATTTTATTTGCGCTGCTAGGCAGCCTGGATTCCATGGACACGATTTTCACCTCAACGAAGGAACCATCTCAATGAGATGAGGTCTGGCGTTAGCCAGGCTAATAAAGTGTTGTCTATCTATCTAATCCCATATACAGGAAACTGGGCCCAAGAGGACTCAGTGTAAGTCAAGAGGTGTATCTCTTGCAGGCAGTGCGAATGCTGTAACTAACCAGTTAACATGGCGCTGAAATGAAAATCAACAGGTAGCTCAACGTAGAGGCAGGCAATGTGAAACAGGCCTTTGTATGGTAGGCTTTGTAAGACTACGGTGCAGATGAGAGGATTACACTGAACCCCCATTGGTTTGTTTAACCTCAACAGTGATCCTAATCTGGGTCCAACAGCTTTAAAGGCCTCCAGCAACTTGATGAGTAGTCTGTATCCGTCATTTTGGTTATTAGTGAATGGATCGATAGCTTGCTGCTGTGCTTTAAAGGCCTCCAGCAACTTGATGAGTAGTCTGTATCCGTCATTTTGGTTATTAGTGAATGGATCGATTGCTTGCTGCTGTGCTTAACCATTTGACCACTGTTATGCGGTCTTCATTATCTAATGCCGTTTCGGACATCATTAAACTACACTGTTTTTTCCCTACTTTGACTATCGTTCCACACAAAAGAACAGAACTACACATCGCATAAGCATGGTGGTTAGTGGGATCGACAGGTGCATGGCTGTATACGATCGTAACGATTTTGACAGAACTAACAAAACTAGATGCAATTAGATTAAAAATACCGTAACTTTATCACACTTTCCAGGACTGTACTGTGTTTTTTTAATGACTGCCATCTCGCAGACAGTCCCATTTTAATTTCAACACCCAAATGCATTTGTCTCCACAGACAACAATGGGATTTGCCACCGACACCTCCATAACAAACAACATATGTGATAGTGTCTTTACATGATGATTAAGAACAACTGCAAAACACTAACTCATATTCAAAACAAACTTGGCCCAAAGTTCTTAAGCTGGCACTGTGATTTACAATGTTGACATGCCAAAACAACATGATCCCTTCAAATTGAAAAGACCCTCGTGAACAGTAACTTCTCGGGACAGCAGCTGTCCATGGAGTTAGGAGTGCAGTCAAGGCATCTCTTTAAAGAGGCTATGTGGAATTATGTAGGATTTAAGTGGTCTTGAGCACATCCATGTGGCACTATTGCATTGACTTGTATTGCATTTAATACAGCTGCCGCATGCAGTAAAACCAATGTGGCATTACAATAGAGCCAGCCCGGCGCTAGCTACTTCAGTAGATATCTGGACAACACAGAGCATAGGCGTTTTTGACATTACTTCAAGATGAACGTTTCGTCAATGGAGGGCAAGCGTACTGTATTCAACGTTTCCCATACATTTGACTTATTTGTGGCGGCCCACCACAATATCAACATTGAACACCACAAAATGATTTTCTATGTTGTGCAAAATGATTTTCTATATGAGATGAAATCCTTTCATTTCATCTCTCTCTCTGATTTAGTTATTGTGTGCAAGCATATAAGAAACAGTATCCCTATGCTAACGTTAGAATACTGTTGGGTTGTCGAGGTTAGCACACTATAACGTTACAGCTACTTGTCATTATCGACTCGTGCAAGGCAAGTATTACTGTAGGCTATTCATTGTATTGACTCCGAGACAGAATGTTTGCTCAACACTCCCCCCCACCTCCTTCACCTACCACCACAAATACAATTCCATTCTGTGGTAAACACTGGTATTTACAGTTAAGAACAAAATTATTCATACCCCTGGCAAATATTGATGTAATGTTGATTTTCTCTTGACCGATATGTTTGTTTTGACTGAAAATGACACGGCCACATGTCAAAAGGTTGTAAGACAATGAAATAAAATAAAAAAATTGTTTTTATCTTTTTTTAACATTTTTATGAAAAATGGCATGTCCAAAATTATTCATACCCTTTTTAAATAATCAATGGAAACATCTTAATTTGCCATCAAAGCTCTCAAAATGGTTCTTATAATATCTACCAAGCCTCTCCCATGTCTCCACAATGATTCTAGACCACACCTTTCTAGACCACACCATCACTCTGGTCTTGTGCTCACTTTTTTGACGGATTGAGGTCTGGACTCTGGCTGGGCCACTCTAAAATGTTGACATTGTTCTCTGTTAACCATTTCTTGCCTTGTTTGGCTGTATGTTTTGGAGCATTGTATGGTTTAATGGTCCAATGTCCAACTGTGGGCGAAGTTAAACCTTTGCGCTCCAGCATCGGAAGGGTGATGAATCTCGGAAGGCATGGGTAGCCTATCCTCTATCCCCCAGTAGCATACCCATCAAGTTCTCCTGTAATTTCACATATAACATTAGGTTAAAGCCTACACATTAATTAGTCTGTAGTGGATCTGATAATATTCTAGTTAGGTGTAGGCCTGCCCTAATGCACCCTGTTGAAATGTGTCGCTCAAATTGGATTCCCGGAAGCCTACATCATTCCTGACATCGTGTAGGCCTACTGGGCCCTGCCATTTCGCCTCCACGTTTGTGATAAGATGTGAAGAATCATCACATACCATCTGGCAATTATTCAAATAAAAATGTGTTTTAAACACCAACACCATTAAGAGAGCATCCAAAAATAGAAGTGGCTATGACATATCCATTCGACCTTAAGGACATTCTAAAAAAAGCCAAAGCCCGTTAATTGAAGCTCACCAGCTAAGACAGCCTATCGTCCATGCACCTTTGGAAAACTTAATAAGTGATGCTGACCTGCCAGTTGGTGAAACTACATTTTAATGATCCTCGTGGGTTTGTGTCCAGGAAAACGAATGAAGTTGCGCAGGAACTGCTTTAGCGTAAGGCAAACTTTAGCCTACGCACCGACCGACAGCTTGCCGATATGCTCTGCGTCTCCAACACTACAAAAACTCCCAGTCGGAGGGCGTGTGTAGCCTATTAAAAAACTATATCTACCCGGCTGAGCTGTTATGTATATTTAACCTTATTTATGAATTTTCTATATGTTTTCCCTTTTTTGTACTGTACTTGTTTTAATTATATCTTCAATGTGTCTGAGATGTTGTTTGTCCATCTGTCAAAAACAGATGCCAAAGACAAATGTCAACTATGGTGTAGGCTAGCTAGCCATATTTTTTTTATTCTATTCTAATCCACCATGCGTAATGTAGGGATGGAGAATGCTTTTCAAGTAGCCTATATTTAGGATTCAGCTGAAAAACTCTAGCGCTCTTGAAAAGCTTGTTTGGAAAAGAATAGATAGGCTATGTGATGTGATGATATGTGATATGTGAATTGCACGGATGAATATTACATGATTTTCTGCTTCTTTGTCAATCGGACCTTCATCAAAATGAAACGGCGTGTGACAAGTGTAAAAATAGCGGCCTGGTTGAACATGCACTGAAATAACCGAACATAATTGAATAATAATCTGAACAAAACCTACCCCCTACCAGGTTAAGTTCAGAGCCTATGTTACCATAGTTACTTACATAGCCCGATCATTTTTGAGCGTTATGGAAATTAAATCCCATTTTTACCGAACTCTGGGTTAACATACCCAGTAAGCCAGTAAACCTGCTTTCTGGAATACCCCCCAGGTCCCCCTGATTGAAAAACATCCCAAAATAATACTTTTCAAACCCCCACAATTGAAATGGACATTGCGATTGGAATGTAATGCTTCTTTTTTTAATGCCAAACTCAGGCCGTGTCCCTGATCCAGCAAAAGCTAAATTCTTTGTCCAGGTGTGCCCTTAAAAAGGATTAGCGGAGTTGTGCATGTTTGGAGAAGAGTGATCCATGATCAGCATCCAAAATGACCAAGTGATCCATTTTGAGATGGAGTGAAAATTTTAACCACCAAAACACCATCCACAATGTGGAGAATAGCTATAGAAATTTATTAGTGTTGGGTGTTTTTCAGACAATGGAACCTGGTGGACTTCTCAAAGTAAACGGTAACGCTAAAACAAGGGGCTACATTGAGATTTTTGGTGGAAAAATCAGGCAGTCTGCCGAGAGACCTGCCCCAATGGGCATCATTGGACCATTAAACCACACAATGATCCAAAACATACAGCCAAACAAGGCAAGAAATGGTTAATTGAGAACAATATCAACATTTTAGAGTGGCAGAGCCAGAGTTCAGACCTCAATCCGTTAAAAAAGTGAGCACAAGGCCAGAGTGATGGCCAATAACCATTCCTGACTGAAAACCCGGATTGCTGTTAAAAAGTTGTGGTCTAGATAGAATCATTGTGGAGACATGGAGAGGCTTGGTAGATATTATAAGAACCATTTTGAGAGTTGTGAATGCAAATAAAGATGTTTCCATTGATTATTTAAAAAGGGTATAAATAATTTTGGACTTGCCATTTTTCATAAAAATGTTAAAAAAGATGAAAACGCTTCTTTTTTTTAATTCCATGTTTCTCCCACATTGTCTTACAAACTTTTGCCATGTGACAGTGTAATTTTCAGTCAGAATAAACATATTGATTAAGAGAAAATTAGCATTAAATCAATATTTGCCAGGGGTATGAATAATTTTGTTCTTAACTGTATGTAGCACATTTCATACAAAAATGCAATGCAATGGGCTTTACATATTAAATAAAAGAACATGCCCCGGTGAATACCAACACCAATGTCTGAGCATAACAGAAGTTTCTGTAGAGAGTGACTCTATACGTCATCAGTGACTGGTGAAGTTGTGTGAACAAGTAAACCTGTGTGTGTGTGTGTGTGTGTTGGAGCTCACCATCTCCGTGAGCAGGTCCCAGTTGTTGCTGTAGAGCTCAGGAGGGAGGTTGTAGACCCGCAGTATATTATCTGCACTGTTGGACAGCACACAGGAGCCATCGGGCGCCCTACACACACACACACACACACACACACACACACACACACACACACACACGTTTACAGAGGCAACATTAAAGCAATTATTTGACCAAAGCTACACTTCAGGACACAAGAGTGTTCAGACTCCATACAAGCACATGAATTGAATCGATGGACAGCGTCTTATAAATCCTCATATGAATGATTCTTAGCCTTATGGTATCTAAAATTCGCAAGGAGCCATTGGCACCCTGCAAACAAACAGACACACACCTACATTACAGAAGCAACATTAGAGCAATATCATATTCATCTTAATTCGACCAAAACTACACTTCAGGACACCATACCAGCACATGCATAGAATCGCCTTCAAATGAATCCAGAGCATCCTATAATCCTTATAGGATTAATGCTTAGCCTTATGGGATTCATAATTAGCATACATGATTATAGTATATTCAAATTTAGTATAGATGTGACTAGTAATTTTGAATGATTTTTACCATGATCCTAGACAGTAGCTATATTTCCATATGGTCAGTATGACACAACATCAGTTCGTAATCAGTCTAAATCTGATTAGTGGTGAGATATATTGTCACCCATCTAGTTGATCAATATGAAGCATGTTAATGAATGTGATCAGTTGTTCATCAGAATGTGAACAGTTAACTCTGTGCTTGTCGCTTATTATTCCACAGAAGAGAACTGTCAATGACAAGTATGAACAAGACTGTTCAATTTAACATTCAAGTAAAAACATAATACAGAAAATAATGGGAAAATGTTGAAGACATCATTAAATGCCTTGTTTTCTCTAGATTCCAAGTTTAAGGTTGGAGTTAAGTTTCCTTAAAAAAAAAAAGACTCAATACAGTAAATCCATTACCAAACAGTTAATTGATTTATTTAATTGTTAACAACTAATCGATTCATTGCTGAAGACTTGAGTTGGAGTAAATGTGTCAAAGCCAGCAGCTGAACATCAGCAGCATTTGGCAGCTTACCACTTGCAGCCTTTGAGGTAGTTCTCTGCGGAGGTCGTGTACTCCGCCCAAGACCCTGTCAACATTTGGGGGTTCTGGTTGAAATCAAGACCCAGGCTGCAGACAACATGAGACACAAATCCTTGTTACACTCGTCCCATGCATACTTGACACACGTGGTGTCGCATGCTGGAAAAGAGCAAGTCGCGAAGCAAGCAATGTCAGTGTAATGCTAATCGCAAAAGCAGAGATGTCAAGTTATCTTTTATCAGGTTAGAATGATTTACAGCCTGTTTAGTCCATGACTGAAGTCAAAAAGGTGAACAACTAAATCAGTTGCTTAGTCAGTTGTTACAATCAAACTGTAAAAGTGTGTTTCTTTCATTTGAACTGCAAATGGGCTAAAGTGTGCTTGTTGTGTATTTGCGGCTGTTTGTTTGTTTGTTGGTTGGAGGGGTGACCTACTGTTGTTGTTGTTCTGTAGGAGTACATTCAGAACAGTCGGCGTCGTTTGAGTCATTCCCTTGATCCTCCACTGCCACAGGAGCCTCCTCATCGGCTCCGTTCTGCTGCCACTCCACCTCTACCTCTACCTCTTCTGCTCCTCCTCCTCCTCCTCCACCTGCTGCTACAGGAGCCTCCTCATCGGCTCCGTTCTGCTGCCACTCCACCTCTACTGCTCCTCCTCCTCCACCTTCTCCTGCTCCTCCTCCTCCACCTGCTGCTACTGCCCCCGTTTCTCCTCCATCTATCCGTTCCAGGTCACTAGGATGAGCGCCATCTGAATAACATCAAAATACACAAGTGTATTATTTACATTTCTTTAATTTTTTTCATTAATTGTACTTAAAATGGTTGTCTGTATTGCCAATTTAATATCAAGCTTGCATGAACACACAAAACCCAGAGCACAAGAGGCTGGTCTCTCTTGAATCTCTACTATCTTACCTGTGTGTAAGTAAAGTGATGAGGCATGGTTCTGGTGTCCCTCTTCTTGCAGGCATGCTGGCGTTTTGCTGATGTCTAAATTCAAAGCCATCCCGTCGTTATCCAATCGTGGCTGTTTGGCAGCAGGGGGTACCTCCTCTTCGAGCCCCATCAAGTCAAGTTCACTCGCCTGAGCTCCGGCGTCTTGGGATGGTGATGGAAACTCGTTGGGTGGCTCTCCGTCTCCCTCTGCCTCTTGTCCAGACACCGATACTCCACCGCCGTCACTGCACCGCTCGGCTGCCGACATGCCACCTCGCTTCGCAACGCAAAGGATTCCCCAAGATGAGCAACCTGTCGTTGCGGTCTGATGATGATGACTCGATTGTTCCCACCCCCAAAACACGATGTTAGTCAAACGTTGGTGTGGTAGGTGCTACTGGGGTAGTGTTTCCTCCGTCTGTGCGGTTGGCCAAGTCTACGGGAGACCGGGGACATCACAGCACCTCGGGTCACTGGCTTTGGGAGACACAAACCAGGAGGGAAGGCGGGAAAGGGGACAGTAAGGAAAACCAACAGAACAGAATAACGTCAGCAACATGAACTCAAATATAACTGACTTAACGAAGCTAGGTTAGTAAAATGTCGTTCATCAAGAACAGTTTGATATCCATGACAACGCTATTCCTGTCTAATAGGATTGCATGGTGATGAATACTAAAAACACAAGCAATTGTGATTAACTGGAATTCCACACAATTTACCAATCAATCACTAACTATGCTTTCCAGACAGAGGTGGTCAACTGCTAAATAACGTTAGAGGCAGTAAGTACAGGCTTCTTCGCTCGAGAAGTTAGCTAGCTGTAACGTTATGTTAGTCAGCGCCACTCAGAAAACAGCCATTGGTAAAATAACCCATAACTTAATCATTAACCTTATTTGAGTATTGCCAGCGCACTGCATAATTTCACTTAAATCTAGGAAACATTAGCTTCTAGGCTCTTGTAGCTCAAAGTTGTAGGCTTGAACTTTACCACCAACAAATCAATGGCTTGTTTACGTTCGTGTCGACCGTCGACACATTGCATTAGCAAGCTAATGTTAATCTTACCAGCTGTTGCTTCCCTGTTCTTGCGTCTATTGTATAAATCAGCGGTGGCTGAAATTCGGTCCTTCTTCGCTAAAACGAAGCCTTCCAAAATGTTTCGAAAATTTTCACCCACCAAGGCCCTGTAAAACGAATCAACAAAAACTCATGCCTTGTATACGTACACACAGGAGGCCGCCATGTTACAATCACATCAACGTATCACCCCGGAGGAAATATCGCGAGATTGTCCCCTCCCCTCCGCCACGTGCTAAGAGCAGAACCCGTCTACCTTATTATGACCGCCGCGCGGTTTGTATGTTGATCTCAAAGGGCCATGTCAACCCATTCCATAACCACTCATTTCATGTACAAGTATACAAGGATACAAGGAAGTTTATTGTCACATGCATATAGTTACTGGAAGTAAGAAATGCAGTGAAATTATGTCTGGTGTCAGCCTATTTGTGCATTAATGGGGGGGGGGCAGGGACTTACTATTGCAAGCAGAGTACTGTATGTATGATGTATGTGAGTGATGACAGTGAAGATGTGTGTGTGGGCGGGAGGGGAGTGGAGCAGTGACTGTGTGTGTGTGTGTGTGTGGGCAGTGTGCTGTAAGTATGTTGGGGATGTGTGTTGGAGAAGCTTCCTGATGAAATAATGTGCTGTGTATGTAGGGGGGGGGGGGGGGGGGGGCAGGGACTTACTATTGCAAGCAGAGTACTGTATGTAAATATATATATGTATAGCGCCACCTAGTTAAACACAAAAAAGTAAAAATGAGGTGTTGTAATCGCAGGTATCTGTGACCTAACATAGTCAAAACTGCACGAAATTGGAAGTGTAGGATCATTATGACACCCTCTGAATGCACGCCAAGTTTCGTGGAATTCCGTTCATGGGGGGCCACACAATAAATTAATTTATGTTACTATACACCAACTGGCCTGTAGGTGGCCGGAGACAGTTTTCTGTGAATATCTCGAGAACCGTAGGGCCTAGGAGGTCCACCTTTTTTTTTGTATGTTGGTCTTAAGGGGGCATGTCAACCTATCCCATTACCTTATTTCATGTATAGCGCCACCTAGTTAAAAATTAAAAATCAAAACATTAGGTGTTTTCATCACAATATCTCTGGCTGACATGGTCAAATCTGCACAAAATTGAAAATGTAGGATCATTATGACACCCTCCGAATGCATGCCAAGTTTCGTGGACTTTCGTTCATGGGGGGCCTTACAATAAAATAATTTATGTGTACATTTTAGTGACCGTACACCAACAAGGATTTCCGGGACACTGAAAGAACGGGGTACACGAAACTTGGTGGGCATGTAACCCCACATGGATAGCATGGAACCATCGTTTTTCGTTTTGATCTGTAGCCCCCCGCTGGACTGGACCCCCGAAAGGAGGGTAGGGCAGACACAGCTTTCTGTGAATATCTTGAGAACCGTAGGGCCTAGGATGACCAATTTAAACCCATTCCATGTGCACACATGTGCATAAACAGATACACACGCACACACATACATTCACAGTAATCCTACGTATGACACATACTCACACAGTAGACATATATACGCATGCATGCACATGCACACACACAGGCACATAAACAGGCAAACACACAAGCACATCCACATGCACGCACGCACACCCACCCACCCACCCACACACACATAAACATAAACATGTTCACGCACACATGCACACAATTCAAGAATTTCTCAGAATTATGAACAGGCAAGATGGGAGTGTGGGATTGTATAAAATGTATTTTATATGTGAAATCTATGAACTAATCATGTTTTGGTACTTGTTGTCTAGCAGATACCAGTGAGAATTGAGTGTGCATAATGCAATTCAGTGAGACAGCTCAGACAGAATCATATATGCCTTTCAGCGTGACTTATTTTTGTGGAAAACATGTGCTGGACTGGGCGGCGGTCATATTTTGTCCATATTTCGGTGGTCACATATAGTTAGGAGGTATGTCTGGTACTATACCTATACTGCTATAGCACTATGCCTCCCATAGACTGTATTATGTTCTAGTCTATGATGCCTCCTTATTAGACATTCTCTGCTAAGAAGTTGAGCCCATTTTCATTTGACTATTTGTTTCATATAGATTTTGTTTTTAATTTAGCCTGCTTTTCCATTGTAGGCCATGACTGCAGCCCATTATGGTTCAAATGGGACACCCTGTATTTTTAATTTTTTTTATTTTATACTAGTAGGCCTTAACAAAATTTGCATTTTTAATTGTATTAGATTAAGATTAGATTTTCTTGGATTGCCAACGAAAAGACAAAGACAACGAAATGTGGTTTGTGTCTATAACCAGAAGTGCAAAAAAAGCTGAAAAGTGCAATCAGACCCGGCTGCAGAGTACAGTGACTGAGGGGGCATTTGCGATTACCAAGGGGAAATGGGGGGGTGGTGGAGGAAACATTTCATGTCACAGTTGAATTAATTGTTCACCGCGACCACGAGTGTCCGCGAGACCCAGCTGTGCTCTTACATTATACATTATTAAGGCTCTTATGCATGTTGTTGCTGACAGCTTTGCCTGTCTAACAAATGTTATCTCCGCGATTTAATATTGTTTGTGTAATGTATAGGCACAGCACGTACTTTAATTTCCCTATTTTTACAATCGGCTAGCCTAACAAACGCATTTCATTTCAAAAAGCAACCTGGTCAATCGCTAACAACTAGGCTAACTGCACCTAGGCCTACAACACATCCAAAAGGGTAGAAGCTGCCAGTAGGCTATCATAACTTTTTTACCGTTTAGTCTGTGCATCGGCGCAGCCATACGACGATGTGAATTAGTGACAGCTGTTGTGCGGGAAACTCCGGTCTCTAGACAGGCCTACTTGCCATGTTGCTTGATTTTCTGTAATAAATGCAGCCTGTAGCCTAGGTTACTTCAGCAAACCCAGACCAGTTGTGGCATCAGTTTGCTTTTAAAACGACAGTGTAGCATGATAGGGAGAGTGTCTGTTGCGGGCTATTTAATTTACAGCATAAGCATGACGAGCTCCATGTGTGAGCGCACTAGACCAGCGGCATCTTTAGTAGCAGCAATCAGTACAAATAAGCATGTTTATAACAATTCAACAAGATAGATTTGGCCAAAGGTGGTTGCGGTCGTGGCAGCCGTGGGACCGGAGAGACCACACCCCCGCTCCCTCCGCTAATGAGGCTTGCCTAGGCCACGGGGGAGTCTCCGTTGTGTGTGTGTGAGACCAGGGCAAGGAGTTGGCTGTGTGGGTTTTATGCCGCTGCATGTAGCCTAACTAACGAAAGAAGACTACATCTACGTGAAATAACAACAAAATAGAAACGTACCGACGTCACGTTCTGGCCGGTAACTATGGTAACCCAGCACGCGCGGCCTTATTGGCGATACTCAGTGAATGAAGTACAATGGAGTATTATGCACTTTGGATATCTTACGTGATTGTAGCGTGTCTAAACAACAGAAAAGCTCATCAAATTGCGTCTAAGATGCAAAGGCATATAGGGCAGGACTTGGACCACAAGAAAAGGCGCGATATTTCGAGAAATTACGGATTATTGGCAGCGCAGATCCATATGAGTTGGGTGAGGGAGACGATCAACACAAGCGCCCACCTTCCTCTGATAACTTCTGGAACTTCAGGTTTTTTAATAACTTTTGGAAGTCGATGCCTACACCAGATGTTTTTCTCAGTCTGACCTATTGGTACAACCTAAAACACGGCAATAATTAACCATTTTCCTTGACGAAGTTAGGGATTTACTTAAGTGCCTAATGCTTTCTAATGAGGCAAATATCTCCAATATGGCGATGTCCAGATCTGATGACACGCCGTGCAAACCCCTAATGGTGGTGGTCACAATGGAGGGGGCACAGATTTTATTTGAGGGGGCACCGCCCCCCTTTTGCCCCTCCCCTAACGCCGGGTCTGAGTGCAATGTGATATAGGTCAAGGTTAAGTCAAAGTATAGACAGTGCATAGACAGGACAAGAAATAGATAGATAGATAGATAGATACTTTATTGATCCCCAGGGGAAATTCAAGGTCTCAGTATACAGACAACACACACACATTCACTAACAGCAGAAAAAGTAATTAAAAGTATATAATATAAAAACAAAACTAAGCAATAAAGATAGTAGAAGATAAAGAATATACTAAATATACTAAAATACAAATTATACTAACACTTAATCTAAATAAATTCTAAAAACAGTATCCACATAGTGGTGATTAATCAATCAAGAGGCGCTTGCAATGACTGAGGCAGGGACTGAGCCTGTGATTCTCTGTGCATAGTAAGGTAAGGTGCTCTGTGTGAGTGAGTGTCATGGTGATAGTGCAAATGAGTAAGTCCAACAGTGCAAGAATAAAGTCTATATATCTATACATATAACTATTTTAAGAAAAGGTATAAGTGTGGCATGGAGGGAGAGGTTATGCATATGTGCTAATGTGCTAATATAGCACGCAAACAGTGAGGCAGAAAGACCAAACATGTATCCAAACATGGAGGGGGTGAAGAGGCAGACAGACTATGCAGAGAAGTCTATCTCTCCTCTTAAGTGAAGCATTGAACAGTTCAATGGCCCATGGGCACAAATGACTTCCTCAGTCTGTCTGTTGCAGTGTTGTGCCAGTTCACAGCTTTTCTTAGTTCAAGTTCAGTTCATACATGCTTAAAGTGAACAGTTCACGTTCAAAGTTCACAATTTTAATTCTGAACTAGTTCAAAGTTCAGTTCATTTGACTTTTTTCGTGAGATATTCAAATAAATACTTTTTTTCACACTACGAGCTAGAAATCACTATAGACCCTTTCAACAATAAAAACAAAAACAATGCTTGAACGTTCTATTTGGGCCCCAATCTACTTCCTCTGCATTAAGATAACATATGGAATGTTAAAACGGAAGCCTTGTGGGGCCAACTATGATGCTGATAATGGAACTCTCTTGAAAGGGTCCATACGTTCTTTGAAGTTGCTCATTACATTTGCTCATGACACTGCAATTGTGGGTTTCTTACCAGGTGATGAAACTTGCAGCACTCTCGTCGTTGCCTGCTATGCGGCGTTGCTATGCCTACCCCGCTCTGCTGCAATTCATCACGGGTAACGTTGTGCGGAAGCCAGTATGCTATTCAACTATTCTCAGCCGGACACTACGTTGCCCGCAATGCGTTGCGCACACAATGTCAAAACCATTTCTGTCTGGTGATACATGATTTAAGCGGCACCAGCGAGAATACAGGAGGGAGGAACTTTCTCTCGTTGCGTTTCAAAAGAGAAAACAGATGTCACTCAGTTTTCAATGGAAAACAAATTCCAACGTTCATTTACAGTGATGTCTGCCGTTCATGACACATAATGTGAACTAATTCACGTTCAAGTTCTTTATTAAAAAATGTGTTGCGTTCAGTTCAACGTTCACGAAAAAATGAGCGTGTTCAATGAACGCGTTCTTTTGAACTCGTTCACGCACAACACTGGTCTGTTGTGCAAGGCAGTGAGCGAAGTCTCCAGCTGATCAGGCTCTTCTGCTTAACAATAGTGCTGTGGAGTGGGTGACACTCATTGTCCAAGATGTTGATCAGTTTGTTCAGGATCCTTTTGTCAGATATTGAAGTGATGCACTCCAGTTCAGCTCCCACTACAGAGCCAGCTTTCCTTACCAGCCTGTCAAATCGCCCCGCATCCTTCTTCTTTGTGCTTACTCCCCAGCATACCACTGCATAGAAGAGGACGCTGGCAACAACAGACTGGTAGAACATCCTGAGGAGCTTGCTGCACACATTGAAGGACCGCAGCCTCCTCAGGAAGTACAGCCTGCTCTGCCCTTTCTTGTAGAGTGCATCAGTGTTGGCTGACCAGTCCAGTTTATTGTCCAGGTGGAGACCCAGATACTTGTAGGTGCTTACCACCTCCACATTGACCCCATCAATGGAGACTGGTAGCAGAGTGGGCTTAGACCTGCGGAAATCCACCATATCTCCTTGGTCTTTGAAGTGTTATGGTCATTGAAATATAGTGCAATGTAGACCGTAGTATACAGTTGTATTACAGAAGATGGTTTAGAGCAGTGATCCTCACTATTTTTTTCACAAGAGCCACATTGGCAGTGCAAAATCAAAAAGAGAGCCACTTTTAAGACAACATAACTCACCTTTGCAAATGTGCATTTCTACATATAAATATCCCACAAAAAAATAACACATCCAAAACAGCTAAATATATACAGCCAATGCTTAATAACTTCCTTTCACCTTAATTATTTGGGTGAAGGAAGAAGTATAATTCAGATGTTTACGTTTTTAGTGCAGTATTGTATGTTTATGAAGCACATCTGAAAAAATATATTGGCTGTGTTACCACATAGCCTACAGCGCTTTCCGTGATACACGCATAGACAGTAAAAGATACACGCAGCTGCATGAAATGTATTACAACTTATCGCCACAAGGTGGCAGTTTAAGTCCGCTGTAGCATTGCCGGTAGCGGATTGCATTCAAAGGCGTTGCAAGTGGCAGTGAGATACTGTAAGCAGAACGAAACTAAAGATCACCTCGTTGAAGTCATACAGTAGACTAGGCTAAATCAGAGCCTACTTTTGTTTTTATCAAGCTGGGGCCAGAGATGATGGCCTTGGGCGAACAGTTTAGGCCTACTGAAAATGAGTAAAACCAAATTTGGCGAAATCTTGCCAAAGCTGCATGCGAGCCACCAATAATAGCTTGACGAGCCGCACAATGAGTAACACTGGTTTAGAGTGATATAAATAAAATATAAATATGTGCAGTCAGTGTATTAGCAGTTACCTTATAAGAGCAGAATAAATATTATGTGAAGTATTACTATGTAATATGAACATGAACAACATGTACAGATATGTGCAATGTAGTGGCAGTACCATTATAGTATAGTAAGAATATAGATATAGATAATATTAACAGAATATATTATAAGAAAAACTGAATAAATATGGATATTCAGTATGAACCATATAGACAGATATGTACAGCTATGTGCAGTGTGGTAACAGTAGCACTGTAGTGCAGAAACAGTAACATTATAAGAGTAGTAAGAATAAAGTGTACAGGATGAAGAGCAGTAGAATATGGCTATGTGTAAGTGTAATTACAGTATGTACATTTGTAAATAAATAGAACACTATGGGTGGGATAGGGTAGTGCAATTGTCCGGGGGGCGGGGGCATGTCCGCCTCCTTGTTGACCTGTAATGCCTCCCGGAGGCATATTAACATGTAGCCAATGAGCTATCTTCTATCTTATTTCCATGCTTAAGAGATGTCCAAAAGGTGAAATCTGTACACAAAAATGGATTCAATCAAGATCTCTTTTATTGTATTTGTTTAATCATTTTATCTCTTCAAACAAACAAACAAACTATGTACAGTTTTACGTTGGTTGTTCTTCTCCTGTTAACTCTTATCACTAAAACATTCATAAAATGTAAGCAGAAGGGGTTGAGCTGACTGGTCAAGAAGAGGCAACTAAATAAAAATCCAATGACAATTAATGTAGCCTAATTACTTTTTCCCCTTCCCAAAAATAAATTTCCCACAAGTGACAATCATTAGCAGAATTAAAAAAATGTCTTTTCTAGCTTATGGCTGCACATTTATTTTTTCAAACAAAATAGTTTATTTCCATCTTAACTACTGCATGTTCAAACAATCATTGGCATTTTACCAACATTTTGTAAATATATCTAATGATTAGGAAGGTTTATCCAATTGTGTTTCATGCATAACAGACTTTGGAAGCGGTTCTTTAAAGGAACACATCAACATTTTGTAAAACTAGTTTATTTGCCATCTACCCCAAAGTTGGATAAGAGGATACATACCCTTCACTTCTCTGTGTGTGCAATAACCCAGTCCAACACAGTTAGCCTAGCTTAGCATAATTAATTGGAAATGGCGTATTCCAGATATCTAATAGCTAGCCTATAGCTAAAAGGGAGCTATAGGTCAACTGGTATAACCTAATGGTGAATTATGCTAAGCTATGCTAACGGTAACAAACTGGGTTATTGCACGCACCAAGAAGAGAAGGGTATCCTCTTACCTAAATCTGAGGTAGACAGCAAATAAACTAGTATTCTTTTGAAACTGCATTATGCAACTCGGCTTTTGGCCCATGCTCTCTACTCTCACTCTGAAATACTGAACTAGGTATAAGAACAATATCGGAGATAGTACTTAAGTATAACACCACCAAAACAAAGTTTGAGACAAAAAAAATATTCTGCGGACAACCACCGATAGCCAACAGCCCAATATTATGGATGCCACCCAAGCACCAAATTGTCAAAGCCAGCCTGTAATATCATGCAATAATCTGGGGGCCAAAAGCAACCTTCATGTTGCACATTTTCCACAGACCACAATTCTAAGTCACACAAGGATTGGAAAGGAATCCACGATTACAAGGTAAAGAAAAGCTTGCATAATGCAGTTCATGAAGTTAACAAGTAGTCACCCAATTGTCTGAGCAATTTCACATCCATAAAGACGCTAATAAATGTGTGTGTTAGAGAGGGACAGCCTGGCTGTAGGGCAAAGCTAAACTTTAAACACGCTAATATTAGCACGCTAACACTAACCCTTTCCCAGTCAGCTCAGCTCATCTTAGCAGAACACCGGCTCTCACATCTCCTTGCCTGTGAACTCAGCTACATGTAGGCATTTAAAACTGGTCGTTCATTTCAGGAACAAAAGGCAAAACCATCATCATGAGACAGTCATTTTTTCCCCTCTCTCTGTCTTTCTCTGTTACCATTGGCTCCGCTTGTCTTGAGTGTTTGTCTCTGGTACCATACTGTTGAATACTTCCGACACGTAAATCAATTCTTCCACATTGATTCATTCTGGAGACTACAACTCTTGACCTAACTTCGGTTTCCAAATTGCTTTCCAAAGACACCGAGAGGGTATTCCAAGTACTTGATTTAGTGACAAACTTTGGTACGTAAATACTAGTAGGCTAAGTGGTAACCCTCCTATATCGAGCCCTATGGCTGGGGGGTATTAGGGGGTTTACCACTTACTTAATGAACTTACCATAGTTTGTCGCTAAACTATGTACTTGGATTACCCTCAGCACTTCTGTGTCTTTCTCGTCACCCAATGTTATGCTGTACAGTTAAGGCATGTTGATCAGGAAAATAAAGACATGTTAAGAAAAAAAATGACAAAATGGATACAACTTTCTACACTATTTACAGAATCCACCTGTCAAAAGGTGTTTAAGTATGTGTATATCTTATGTGTCTGACGGTGTGTATGTGTATGTCTTTGCAACCATATGTCTGTGGGGAATTTGTATGTGTGTTTATATATAAGGGGTTTTTAATGTTTGTAACCTGTGGATGTCTAGTGGTCTAATGAGGTCAACTGAAGCAGCGAAAACCTTTGTGGGACTAGGCCGATATATTTAAGGATCTCTACTATGTTTACAACAATCAGAATCTATGGTCACATCACCTCCCAGTGACCATACACATGCTTTCTGGGGGTTTAACATTAATATGGCGCTTTTGTCCAATTGGGTCAAATGTGGTTCAATAACATTGCTGTTTGGTGAAAACTGTGTGTGGAGGGAGCTTCACTTGGCTATGAAATATGTAAAATATTGTGTTTGTTTGTCTGTGTGTACATGTATGCGGGAAGATTTACAATGCAAGCTCTAGTTGCATGGGCATCGGTTTTGCACTGACATTAGAGCCATCACCATTGGCAACCAGTATCTCCGCACATAAAGGGGGCATCTCTCTAGACCCTTTTGCAGTATGTCAGTCAAGGTCTTGGTTGGGTCGGTCACTTCCTTCAGAGTTCCACCCGATTACAGGACACGTCCAGTCGCACAGACCCACGCAAATGTCTTTTATTCGGCGAGGACTTTGTCCTCAAGCATCTCCTCGATTTGTCCAAGGGTTATGTTCCTCAAAGCCGAGGTGATCATCTTCCCAATAGATCTGAGCTTCCAACTCTAGATTCTGGTTGTCCTCCAAGGTCCCGAGAGCGAAAAGACTAAGAGTCGAGGAGGGCAGGGGAGGGACAGTAGTTCAGAGTGATTGTGCATAGTAGCACATACACTAGTACCCTCGACTTTGTCAGGGTTATCTGGTTCAGCTTTGTGGCCAATGATCAGGTGTTCTTTTCAATCTTCTAACACGTTTCTATTGGCTCCAAACCATCCTTTTGAACTTTGGAGGAGGTAAAGAAAGGAAACTGGAAGAAGGGGAAGGAGGGGGCGGGGAAAGGGTGTAGAGAAGGGGTAAGAGGGTGGGGAAGGGTGAAGAGAAGGGGTAAGGGGGTGGGGAAGGGTGAAGAGAAGGGGTAAGGGGGTGGGGAAGGGTGTAGGTAAGGGGGTGGGGAAGGGTGAAGAGAAGGGGTAAGGGGGTGGGGAAGGGTGTAGGGAAGGGTGTAGAGAAGGGGTAAGGGGGTGGGGAAGGGTGAAGAGAAGGGGTAAGGGGGTGGGGAAGGGTGTAGAGAAGGGGTAAGGGGGTGGGGAAGGGTGAAGAGAAAGGGGTAAGAAAGGATGGAAGAGATTCTCTGGTTCCTGAAGTCCTTGGATCAAGACCATCCTGAAAAGAGAACACAAACAAGAAGTTAAACTTAATCAAAGTCTTGAAATACTGAGGCTATGAAAAGCATTTATGGGAATCAGTGGATATATAGTGTTTTAACAAAAAAGATCAGTACCAATTTGATGGTCCTGCAGCTCCATCCGAAATCTATACAAGGCTCTGTGTTGGATGATGGAGATCAGGAACGTCTTTAATTCCATCAACCGCGTTTCCCAACTATTCACAAGTCTTGAGGGGACTCATTGAAGGAACTCCACTCATTCTCGGGTATTCCTGCACATCCTGATTGATTCCCACAGTGTGAGTATGCAGGACAGAGGGTGCAGTCATTGTCAATCTGTGGTATTGTGATAATCTGTCTTTGCTTGTGCTATTCAGCAATATGTCCCATTCATGCTCTTCTCATGTCCTCCCCGCCTTCAACAACAACGGGGACTTAAGATCCATGTTTGCAGTAGTTTTTTTTTTGTTACTTTTCAGCCTGCTGTATAAAAACTGTTTGGAGAAACATTCATAGTTGTTGTTGTATAATGAAATTCTTTCATCTGTCGCCTCAAACCTGTTTTAATCTTTCCCCACGTATTTATTTTTTCAAAGAGAAGGTTGTACAAAAATATGTCAATATACAAAGGAGGTGATGGGATTCTTTCATCCCTCCAAGAGTTCAGGTTTTTTTTTGTATTATTTTACTTATTATTTTTTTTTTTTTTTGTTTGAAGGGAGTGGGCACATAACTTGGTGCTCCCCTCCCAATGCAGATGAACCTCACAGTTTCAACGAAAGAAAAAGTGCATAGCAAGTGTGCCAGGGCAGTGTCTATTGTTTGTAAGCATGAGGGTTTGGGAAACATCCCGGTAGTCCTTTGCATAGACTACCTCATGATTAATAGGAATTGCCCATACAAAAAAACACCTTTTTCAAACCCTCGATGGATGGGGTTTTGGATTGGGATGAGCTGACTTTTCTTCTTCTATTTGCACAAACTGCCCTATCAAATGCGATGCTAGGTGGTTTGAGGTCATTCATGGATTACATATCTACAGGTCTCTCACTTTTTTCTTTTTACCATAAGATATGTCCCATAGTTGTTTCTCAAAAAGAAAACAAAATGCTTAAGCCAGAAGTTAGTCCTTGGAAGAATGGAGGGCAGGGAGAAGCATCAACTATGGAGGGGCTTTCTTGACTTTACTGCAGCATTTCTGATTCCTTGTACCTCCAAATTCTGGTGTGCTGTGTTTGTGAATGCTAATTGAATTTCTCCAGTCCTGACCACAATGATTCATTCAGTTCAGGGAGTTAAGGACTTAAAATCAGTAAACACAAATGGCTACCATGAATGAGGTTTTTCCACCATTGGGCACTCAAGTAACTAACAAACAAACAAACAAAAATTTCGCTTGAGACGATCTTGTCTGCAATGGTTTGCAATGTTCTTTGATGTCACACAGACAACAATATTACCACCCAGGGGAGGTCTGACAACAGGGGGAGGTCTGATAGTGATGGTGAAATATCCCCCAGAGTGTCTGTCAAGGGTCTCTTCCTGAAAAGTCTATACAGCACCTCCATGTTCACCTCCATATCGCCCCCATTACTTTTCCCGCCGTCAAAAAAAAAAGAAACTGCACCCAAAGTAATCCGCATGGTTTGTAAACAACAAAAACAAAATATCCAGTAAGGAATTAAAAAAAAGAGAGTCAGATTCTTTTTGTATTTCATCATAACATTGTTTTTTTTTTTTTTTGTATTAACAGGACTGTAAGAGGCAGTGTGTTCAATCAAGCGTCCATTCTTTGTCCACAATTAAGATGAGATAATCCAAAAGCAGAATGAGAAACAGGATTCAACTCCCATAAGCCTCTTTGTTGCCTTTCAACACTTTTTGGTTCTCCACGTTTGTATCTTGAAGTATCGGAGAACAAAAGGAAAAAAAAAAATCTTCTGGCTTCACGGGTTTTTTTCCTGTCCTTTTTTTTGGAATACATTCAACCATTTTCTTTTTTTTAAGAAAGAAATAATACAACACTTCACATGGTGGCAATGAAACTGAAGGAAAAAAATAGCAGCCCCAAGTGCTTAACCTTAGTCCAAATACTTTTAACTTTGAATATAATGCATATATATTTCTTTATATATAGAGATATATAAAAAGAAATCAACAACAATAGCAACAACAATGAATACATAACAATTTACTAACATTGTGTGCACCTTATTTGTGCACTTTGCACAGTATGATGCCAAGTTTATTTATTTATTTTTTTGACTTTTTTGAACTTTTAGAGCAAAGATCACAATCAGAATTACTCAATCGCCCAGGAGCAAGAGAGTGGACACAAGGCAACTAGCTCACATCCCCGTGGAGAAATCAAACTGGACTACTTTTTTTTCTTTTTCCTTTTTCAAATGAACCATCTCCAGACTGTGCTACGCCCTACGGAGAATGATCAGACAGCACGTCGTGCAAGATCTCATGGTTAGTAAGCCATTGAGGCACAGATTCAAAACAGCTCTGCCACCCCATAATAACCGCCTTAAATCTCCATGGCTGCGGCGAACTGTGACCCTTTTTAGTTCATAGGCACACTTGTGGAAATGCACACATACACACGTTCGCAAACAACAAAAATCACACATTCATTCAATGAGTACCTCTTATGATATCTCATTCTGTGTTATGCGCACAGCCGCCCGCCCGCACTCGCACACACACACACACACAGATTCAAGGTCCACCTCAATCCCATTCTGCTACTGGAACCTCACAGAGGCACAGAGTTGTGGTCGAGTGGCTTAGATGCAGAAAGCAAAACCATGGTGACAGATCATGGAGACTGTTTTACACACACACACACACACACACACACACACACCTCCAGACCTTCCCAGTTCCCACCAAACAGGTAAGCCGGTAAACAAGTGTTGGCTAATGGCAAAGAAGGTGGCACCCATACCAGTTTGGTAGCAAATGAAAGGAGAAAAAAAAAAAAAAAAAAATCAACCTGGGGATGAGAGTGCTGGTGTACAAAAAATAAAGTTGAAACAAAAATGGATGCACTGTTCTATTGCCCTCTCTCACCTTCATGCACTGTTCTATTGCCCCCTCTCACCATCATGTCTGTGCCATACACACACTTGCACTCACACATTTCAGAAGAGACCACACAGACATTTTTTGACAGAAATACAAAATAAACAAAGTAACTCATTTCAACTAAATGACAAAATGGCCTCACAAATCTTGGTAAGCAAACAGAGAACAAAAAATTGCGCCGACATTATTTTCGGTCACACTTCAGTAAGACATTCACACTCGTACAACCTCACACACACTTTTAAATTCACACAAACACATTCACAAAAATATTCATCTATATAAACGTTGACTTTTTTTGTTTGTTTTTTTTTTCTTATTATTTTTTATGCAAGTGCAAATATTCAAGTTTTTAAATCATTTTAATAGCTTTACCTTTTATAGAAATGTAGAAAATAAACAGTGTCTTTCAAGAAAGGATTTTGTTTGTCTGATAGGGTTTTTTTTGTTTGTTTGTTAAACAGAAACCATCGGTCCCTCTGGTATTCTAGGCCTACTCACACATATATACACCCACCCTCACCCCCACACACACACACACACACACACACACACACACTCTCAATCACTTCTTAAACGCCAGTCATAGATCAGGAAGAAAAAACAAAACACCTTCCAGTTGTGACGAACACACATACATGTAGTAGAGTGTGAGAGGGCTAGCTCACACTCCTTATCTACACACACACATGTAGTAGAGTGTGAGAGGGCTAGCTCACATTCCTTATCTACACACACACATGTAGTAGAGTGTGAGAGGGCTAGCTCACACTCCTTATCTACACACATACATGTAGTAGAGTGTGAGAGGGCTAGCTCACATTCCTTATCTACACACATACATGTAGTAGAGTGTGAGAGGGCTAGCTCACATTCCTTATCTACACACATACATGTAGTAGAGTGTGAGAGGGCTAGCTCACATTCCTTATCTACACACATACATGTAGTAGAGTGTGAGAGGGCTAGCTCACACTCCTTATCTACACACATACATGTAGTAGAGTGTGAGAGGGCTAGCTCACATTCCTTATCTACACACATACATGTAGTAGAGTGTGAGAGGGCTAGCTCACATTCCTTATCTACACACATACATGTAGTAGAGTGTGAGAGGGCTAGCTCACATTCCTTATCTACACACATGGATGACATGTTCGCATGTAAAATAAAACCCAAGCAACAACAGAAATTCAAACACGCCTACACACACACACCCAAATAATATATACTATATATATATAACCCTCGTCAGAATCGCAATCTTGATAAAGTGCATTTAGTTTTAAGGTGCTTACTGTCTTAGTGCCAGAGGAATCCCACAACCCAAATATCCAAAAAACAACAAAGAAAACGATCCACCAAACTCACACCATACAACCCAGCTTGCCTCCCAAACCTCAGTGGAATAAGGCAGGAGGATTTCTGTCCACCCCCTATACACAACTGACACCACCTCTTTTACCCCAACCACCCTGTACCACACACACACCCCAAGTCCCAAACTCGATAGTCCTGGCATTCAGTACCCCCCCCCCCCCCCCAACCCACAGCAGTGCACATTGGTCATCGGGGTGTCTGATTACTTGGGCACCACGTTGTTGTTGTTTTTTTGTTGTTGTTGTTTTTTTGTTACATAGAAAAAAGGCCTCAGGTAGCTATTGCTGTAGATCAGTAATCCTCCACCATCTCCATCTCATTTAGGCTCAGGCGCTCCCCTGCAGTATGGAATGAGTACCCTATGGGTGGGGGGGGGGGGGGGGGGGAGAGAGAGAGAGAGGGAGGAAGACAACAGAAAGAGAGAGGAAATGGGTGACGGAGGGGGGGGGGACACAAGGGAGAGAGAGAGAATAGTGGATAGTTAAGGAAAGAGAGAGAGAGAGAGAGAGAGAGAGCAGTGGATAGTTAAGGAAAGAGAGAGAGAGAGAGAGAGAGAGAGAGAGAGAGAGAGAGAGAGAGAGAGAGAGAGAGAGAGAGAGAGAGATAGAAAGAGCAGTGGATAGTGATAAAAAGGAAGGAAAGGGAATGGGGAGAAAGGAGGAGGGAAGACAGGAGAGAAGACAGGAGGGAGGGAAAAGAACATGGAAAATAAGCTTTAAAAGATAACCTTATGCAACCTCACATAACAGCAGAAACCATGATCTCTCGCATGGCTAGACTGGGGAGGGACGCAGCGTTAAGACAATTCAAACATGGTGACATTGAATTTTATGGATGTAAAAAAAAATATGGCTACATTTAACCTGTACACTCCACATTGTGTGTAAGTGTGTGTGTGTGTTTGTATATGTATGCTTGCACATTTGCACATTACACAAGGGCAGGCTATAAATGGAAATTTCTTTTCTTCGATCTTCTTTGAAGCATGATCTGATTCTGATTAATTGGGCTATTGGGTACTGCATTTCAAAAATGTATACAGTGCTCAGGGTCCTTTGGTTTAAAACACACAATGGGGCCAACACATGGGGAAATTACTGTAGTATGTGTGTGCAATGCGGCCTGTGTGCATCTTAGAAAAGTCTGAAAAATTGTGAACCTTTAACAGCTATACAGATGTAGTGAGCAGCACAGTGCAGACACACCAGACTTTCGCTAACACTGTAGCAGTTCTATTGAACTTGTAAATATAATTTTGTGCCTTAAGTAAGAAAAATTGTGATATATAGTGATATCCATGAGATTCAGTGTCATGTATGTGATGCATGCATTGTGTTTTTTTAAATAATCTATCTTACCAAGGATGCTCGGGTCAGAATGCAGCATCATGGGCTGTTTCTTTTTCAGCTTGGCGGCCTGGTCGTAGGCCATGCCCCCTTTCCCGGCATGGGCCGCCTGGAACATGGACTGCAGAGCGCTGGGGGTCACGCCACGCATGGAATCCTGGGAAGAAGGAGGAGTAGGACAATGAGGAGTTAGGAAAGGCCGCCAAGCAACGTGAGCATGTCACATTCCATGACCATGACAACGGCAACAATGAAATAATGGGAATAATGAACAAACTTAACAATAGTAACCATGGTAACAAGTCTTCATAATACAGTACCGAAGCCAAAGATTGTTAAGGCGGAGCAAGATACTTCGTCGTAGTTCATGTCTATGGGCGCGAAATGGGGATCGAATCCTTTCTGCATAAAGAGGCGTGTCGATGACGTATTGATGAGCGTACGTTGCAACCGGAAAACAGCAGCGGCATAAATAACCGGCGCACACCTGATATAAGGTTAATTTTCTCCAGACTGGAATGCTCAAAAATGCTAAAAATGTACCTGAAATGTTCAGAAGGGTTTGAGGATCATGAAAACGTGCCCAAAATTCACATTCATAACTGTATAGAACCAAGATCTTAGCATATGTGGTGAAATTCTGAGCTATGGCCATAGACTTCAATGGAGCAGTCGCTGCATAAAGGGGGATTTTGACCCCCCCCCCCCCCCGATCCGGGTTCCCGGAAGTGGCTCCTGATGAAATATCTTGCTCTGCCTTAACAATCTTTGCCGAAGCCATGACGTAGCGTTGTCAAGGTAGCAACTTCACTGGAACTAAACAAATCAATCTAAACATAGTAGTTACCATAGGCTACGGGGCTTTCTTAATCTATTTAAATAATTTTATGTTTCCAAGACGTTAGTATATTTTTTTTACACTGTAGGAATCACATACTACAACACGTATATCAATACGATCAAATTTGTGACTAACAGAGTTTTATTTTAGCACGGGTTTCCTCCATAAAAGAAACCTGCATGTAACATGAGGCAAAAACGTCACTCTTAACAGCCGTAAGCATTTGATAAGACATATCCACTGGCGTTTTGGCGTATAGAAACAAAGCCACATGTCTAAATACAATGCCACTTCAAAAGTTTGTTTAGATCCAGTGACACTGCAGTCATGGTTCTGAAAAATGTATTGTCAATGGCGAAAGAGAAATTATTTTCTGGTCACGATCGACATGTGCCTTGAATTACATGTGATATTATGATGTTTGTCAATTTTAAAGACAATTTCTCATGTAAGGTAAGTAAGGTAAGGTTTGTGTTGTAACCAGGCTTGGAATTTCACCATTTTAGGGGCAAGGCCACTTGGCCTTCAGTTGGGCATATTTGGTGGGGGGCACAAAGGCCACATGTCAGTGCACCAAGGCCAAAGTTAACTATACAGTAGTAGGTTATAAAAATGATCAAAGTTGTATTTAGCCTATTCACAGCAGAAGACCTGCACCACTGTATGAAACATTACAAAAACATGAAACATGACATATTACATATAACTGTAAATCATCTGATCATCTAATATTTACAGATATCTAGGCTATATTTAACATTTATTTTATATTTGGCCTGTTATGAAATCATGTTTTGAACAATTTAAGCACAGCTCAGCTTTAAGAAACTCAAATAGCCTAGATGCATGCTTAGCATTTTGTGATCATTAGGGCTACTTTCAAAACTCAGCTGTATATCCTCTGATTTTAATATTTCCTGATATCTAGGCGATATTTGTAATATTTATTTTGTATTTGACCTGTTATGAAAACATGTAGAACAATTTAAACACATTGTGAAATTTAAAGCCCAAATTTGGAGAAATGTATGTCGAAATTTGCTGCAAATTCAAAACCGGATTACTCTGGAACAGCTATCTCTACAGGGGACTGCTTTACACCTTTGTGTTCGGTAAGGTCTGCTGTTTATTCTGATATATGGTTTGCCGTGTGTTGAACGAATGGTTCGTAAAGTATTCCACCGAGATGAATGGGTAGGAAGATGGGCGCAGAACCTTATGTAGAATTTATGATTAAATTGAATAATATTATTTACTTTTTTTTTCGCAAACCGTTCACCACAGCAATTAGCGGCTAGCTTTGAAAGCTGAGAAAAAGCTCTTTCATGTGATGTGATACTTCTTTCTGTGTGATGAGTAGGCTACTTCGGGAGTAGTTCAACTGAGAATGGCTGAATTTGGGCGCACTTTCTTTCTTGCCGTGCGCTGTCACTTTCTCCACTGCGTAAAAGACTAAATTAATTTGCGCTGTGAATGCTAAGATTATTTTGACAGGGCAGGCTAAATAAAAATCGCTATTAGTTGGACACAAAGCAGAATATTCAAAGAAGGGGGCACCAAAGCCACAGTGGCCTGTAAACCTCTGATTTTTTCAAAGGGGCATCACGGCCAATGCAGAGGGGCAACGACAGCCATGGCCGTCGTGGCCGCCGTGAAATTCCTACCCTGGTTGTAACATACGAATTACAACATTGTGAAAGTTTACAATTCCAACAACTACAAACACAGCAGTTGCGCTAGTGACGTTAGCCCATTCACAGCCACACCGGATTGTACAAGCATACCAGCAACAGGTTTTACTTGGGCTTCCCAGGCCGATGAAAATACCATGAGTCAGAGAATAAAACACATCAGGTAAGGTGTATTCGTCCATAGACTGTACATAAACTACTGTCAAGTGACATAGCTGGTGGCAAGATGTAACCGTTAGCTAGCCGTATCATTTCACTATGTTGGTGATGTACATCATTCGAGACGAGAGATGTAGTCCACTGAGCGGATTCACACAAAACCCAACTTTTGCAGTCTATCAAACAGTACTTTCTTGACATGAAAAAATATCTTTTAAAATTTACACACATCATATGTGAAATTCATGCTACAATTCGAACAGGACAAAAAATTGCTCTCTAGTAACTCCCGTTCATATTTTTTCGCAAGATCACATGGACCGGAAGTAGAAGGGTGTGACTTTAGCTCTCTATTGATGATAGACTGGCTGTCTGTACTCTAGCCTGCACACTGGAGAGTGCTGTGTGTGTAACAGTAGATTTACCTGTAGAGCGAAGTTGTTCATGGTCAGTCCAGCCACCTCCTTGGAGAGCTATAGGAGTGGAGACACAGAGAGAGAGAGAGAGAGAGAGAGAGAGAGAGAGAGAGAGAGAGAGAGAGAGAGAGAGAGAGAGAGAGAGAGAGAGAGAGAGAGAGAGAGAGAGAGAGAGAGAGGGGTGATGATGCAGAGAATAACTTCCATCTTAATGTTTTTAGTTGATGTTACTCACTGAAGCCCTAGACTGTTTTAAGGGCATTTCAAAAACAGGCTACCCAAATCTGCCACAATTTTATGTATTAATACTTGCATTGATTTAATTTTGATTTTTAAATACAAAAAGCGTATATTTTTGAAAATATTTTTATATGCATCTCACCACTGCAAGCTGGCAGCTCGACTTGCCTTACATATATGTGTAGAGCAGACGGTCTTGAATTTGGCAATATCATTGCCATGGTGGTGGGATTCTCTGGGGCTGAGCAATTTACAGACATATGTGGTGTGCACCTTACAGAAATAACTGGCATTTTTTTTATTTAGTGATGAAAAATGACCTTTCTGCGTTCCATATCTGTGACACGAACTGATCTGACCTGACTTGACCCGAGTTTGCGTGTTAGCCTGTGTGTGCCTATGGTGTATAAACTCATAATGATTCTCTACAACAACTTTTTACTGCATTGCCATGAACAAAGTAAGGGCAAAAAAGGGGTTTCTTTGTTGAACAAATCGGAATGCAAAGTGAGCCTTCAATTGGATGCCATGCAGGAATTTGCTAGGATCTAAAAAAAAAACGAATTATGAACATGCTTTGTCATAGAGAAACACATGATAGCGTTGGATTATAAACACGCTTTGCCACAAAAACAGACAAAAACGTGGGGCAAGTCCAGCTATATGGAGTTATTATTTTGCCGTCACTTCGTCTGTTATATAACCCAGAAAGTTGTACTTGGTATCAAATGATAGCTCTACACACACTCTCTCTCCTGCTCAAACCACACACACACACACACACACACCTGTTGCTGCTGCTGCTGCCTCTGGTGGTTGGCCTTCTGTTTGGCACGGCGCTCCAGGAACTGCTTGGCAAACTCTTTGGCTTCCATGGTGTCCCCCAGATAGGACCGGATGAAGTCCAGCACCTCGTATGGAGATTCCACCTCCTTCAGGTATGCCACAATGGTGGCCACTGTCAGTACACACACACAGACACACACACTGATCATCTCTTCCTTAAGTTAATCATCTCTTCCACTGTAAAACAATGTACACAGTTGTGTGAGTGAATGTGTGTGGGTCAATGACGTGACATTGCGCATCAGCAGGTGGTGCAAACAGGTAAAATACTAATTTAAACCAAGACATAGTAGACTAAAGTGAACAAATTGTTCAAAAATGTGTTGTACCTAATTGTTCTATTAAACAGTATATATATATATATATATATATATATATATATATATTTTTTTTTTTTTTTTTTAAATTCTGAAGTATCAGAACTAAAACTACAAAAAAATAATGTGTTGTGTCTGTGTGTGTGTGTGACCATCAATTGAGGAGGCGTTGTTGAGTGTGAGTGTGTGTGTGTGTGTGTGTGTGTGTGTGTGTGTGTGTGTGTGTGGCATCGAGCGAGGAGGCGTTGTTGGTGGTTGAGAGTGTGAGTGAGTGTGAGAGTGTGTGTGTGTGTGAGTGTGTGTGTGTGAGAGTGTGTGTTTCAGAGAGTGTGTGTTACCATCGAGCGAGGAGGCGTTGTTGTTGTTGGTGGTGGTGATGTTGAGTGTGTGTTCATGTGTGTGTGTGTTACCATCAAGCGAAGAGGCGTTGTTGTTGGTGGTGATGTTGAGTGTGTGTTCATGTGTGTGTGTGTGTGTGTGTGTTACCATCGAGCGAGGAGGCGTTGTTGTTGTTGGTGGTGGTGATGTTGAGTGTGTGTTCATGTGTGTGTGTGTGTGTGTGTTACCATCGAGCGAGGAGGCGTTGTTGTTGGTAGTGGTGTTGAGCGCGTGTTCATGTGTGTATGTGTGTGTGTGTGTGTTACCATCAAGTGAAGAGGCGTTGTTGGTGGTGGTGATGTTGAGTGTGTGTTCATGTGTGTGTGTGTGTGTTACCATCAAGCGAAGAGGCGTTGTTGTTGGTAGTGGTGTTGAGCGCGTGCAGCATCTGTTCACACCACGTGGTGAAGCCGTCCTGAGGCTTCATGCCCTGCAACAGCTTCAGCAGCTTATCCTCCTCCTCTGTGCGCTTACGACGAAGCATATACTGCTCACGCTCGCTGAGGGAGGGAGGGAGAGAGGGAGAGAGAAAGAAAGAAGGAGAGAGAGACAGACTTTTAAAACCACTTTTATTTAACCATTGTATGGATCAAACCACTTTAAAAAGCCCCCCTCACCCACCCCGCAGTCACACCCACACCATGGCATGGAGAGTGTGTGTGTGTGTGAGTGCGTGTATGTGTGTGTGCGTGCGTGGTGTGAGTGTGTGTGTGTGTACCTGAGTGAGGGGCTGCTCCTGCTGCTGTTCTTGTGGCTCATACCCCGCATGCCAGCCTGGCTCTTCAGCGCCTCGTCCCACATGCCCATGGCGCCAGACACTCCGCCCCCTGCCCCAGACTTCCCCTCCAGGCCACTCCCACTGGCCCAGAGAGAGCCCGCCCCCTCCCCCCACTGCCCCGACATCAGGCCCGCATGCTGCTGCTGGGGGACAAGGAGAGAGAGAGCGAGGGAGGAAGAGAGAGAGGGAAAGGAGAGAATGACAAAAAAAGCATTCATTATTTATTATACCAAGACCCTGTTTACATTTGTTTTTAAGATGCATTGCGGATTATCTGATTGCAAGAGCACAGCGCATTTAGCCCAGAGTGTGTGTGTGTGTGTGTGTGTGTGTGTGTGTACAGGCGTCCTTACCCTCTCGCGCTGCTGCTGGGCTCTCTGCTGCTGCTTCACCCTCTCAGCCTCCTGTTGCAGCTCCAGGAGCCCCAGGGCCTTGCCTGGCTTGCCCAGCCCAGCGGTGGAGCCTCCGGACCAGCCGGAGCCCGACGCCGGGCCCCCCTGGCTCTGGCTCTGCGCCAGCAGCTTCATGATCAGTTCCTGCTGCTGACGACACTGAGGGAGGGATAGAGAGAGAGAGAGAGAAGAAGTAGGAATAAAGAGAAAGAGGGATGGAGGGAAGGAGGAATAGATAGGAGGGATAGAGAGAAGGGAGGATGGAGGGTTGGACGGATAAGAGGAGGGATAGAAGTTAGGAGGGATAGAAGTTAGGAGGGAGGGAGGGCAAAAGGGAGGGGAACCAACACAAGCAGGGAATCAGTGATCAGGAGCAGGCAAGAGGACAAGTACTTCCAGAACTGTGTGTTTGTGTGTGTGTGTGTGTGTGTGTGTGTGTGTGTGTGTGTGTGTGAATGAATGTGTGACCATACTCAAACATTTCCTTCAATAGACAACATGGGGGCACCTACTTGCATGGAGTAAGGTAGGTGTGTGTGTGTATGTGTGTGTGTGTGTGTGCGCGTGTGTGTGCACGCTCCTACCTGCTTGCGTCGGAACATCTCCTCCTCCTCTCTCCTCTTGTGCTCCTCCTGCTGCTGCTGCCTCCTCTTCTCCTCCCTCCTCTTCCGCTCCTCCTCCTCCCGCTTGGCCCTGAGTTCAGCCTCTCTCCTCTCCTGCTGGAGCTACACAGACACACACACACACACACACACACACATGAAGCAAAGCCAAGGTAATTTAATGTGGAACTGTTTCTGAAAGACAACAAAGTGAACTGTTATGCTGCAGGTTGTTGCAAAATCTCATCTGCCCAGAAAAGGCCTATTATGTAGAAGGCAAACTCCAACCCTTAAATACAATAGCTGAACATTTGATGGACAGTGTGCCCTAAAGCAAGAGCTGCTATATTATTATATGTAAGGGATAATGGACAACACGGTGGTCTGATCACAGAAATTAATGCACGGCCGAGGTTGTAAAACGGCCCCGACGTGAAGCGCAGCGGGCGTACCCCAAGATTCTGATGAACTTTAGCTTTGAAACATAGCTATTTTACTTAGCCTGCTGTCATCCATCTAGCGAAAAGCCACCTCTGTCATATGCAACAATGTTGCCATGTTCTGAACGTCTGCATTTTACAGCTCGGATGCAACGTGACAGTTCATTTAAACTTCACAACGAGTTTGGCAAATTAATATACAAGTGTGATACGGCCAAAAAAATGGATCTACTTCATAGGTGTGAAAATAACATACGGTTAATGGTCGTTCTGAATTACGTAGGACAATGGGAAATTCAACCAAGCAGTGGAATAAATGTATATATTCATTATTATTATTATTATTATTATTATATTATATATTGCTATATATTCATTCACTTCATTAAAGCACAGACATAGATCATTTACAATGCACAACAAGCTATAGGCCTATTTATCAGAAGTTTTTTCAAACCGACAGAAGATTTTCCCCCTCATACCCTTTTGCACTGGTCCCCCAGAAGTCATTTGAGTTTGAGAACATGTACCCTGCCAAAAGCCTCTACATTCAGTCAAGCAAATTAAATCATATTGTGAATATTATAGCAGAAATGACTAGTTTGACGGGGCAGTGGTAGCGTAGTGGTTAAGGAGCTGGGCTACCATAATAGCCTAAAACGTTGTGGGTTCAATTCCTGGCTTTAACTGTTGTGCCCTTGAGCAAGTTGCTAGGGGACAATGCCAGGGACACTGTAGTCCCTTATAATATACATATTATGTAAGTCACTTTGGATGAAAAGTGTCTGCTAAATGAATACATGTAAATGCTAATGTAGTTTGCAGGTATGACACTCAAGTCAATATTATTTCACATTACACATTTTTGTTTTTCCAGTTTCTACCATTAACTATAATCTTTTCAGTTGGGAAGTGGGGAACATGCTGTTATATTTGATGACACCAGGGGGAGCCAAAGCTCACCTTTTGAAGCTGTTCAAGAGTTGGACCCTGAGTTGAAGAATTCATTGTTAAGTCCCATAGACTGGCCTCACCGCCTAAAGAGAGGGAGCAAACGAAACGGCAAGGTCAGATATTTAGCAGATTTTGGCATTCAAAAACAATCTAATAGAGAATTTTAGAGTTTAGAATTTTAGAGACCCCCCCCCCCCCCACACTATATTCCATTTGGAAACTCTGGAAAAAAGTGTATATCTGCCGGTAGCTGTTAGCTGGGAAGTGGTTTGCAACTGGTAAGCTTGTGTGTGCTTGTGTGTGTGTGTGTGTGTTACCTGTCGGCTGTGAGGCTGAGGTATGCATGTCCCACATGGACCCTGTATCTGGCACTGACATTGACCTGTTCATCGAAGGCATCATACCCTGCTCGCCACACCTGCTGGGAAAGCACGCACGCACACACACACACACAACATAATCATTTCAAATTATGAGAAACACACACACTTAAAAACAGATACAATAGAGTAACAAAGTGTGACGCTCCGTTTCCATGACCGCAGTGTTACTGGATCTGAACAAATTTTCGCAGTGGCATCAATAGCATTGAATGTATTGGCATCGTTTCTACCTCAGAAATTGTTTTTAAATGTAGGTTGTAGCAGTTTAAACGTGTTTTACCTGCTAGGCAGCAGCTTAGCCACATAACACGGATCCTCTCACAGGTGTAATAGAAAGAAACAAAATCCCAGTGGATATTTCACGCCTTATCAAAGACTGGCAACTGTGAAGAGTGATGTTTTTTTTGCCAAGACGCGTCCGTGAATTTAAGGATTTTAACCGCAGGCTGTGAAGGCTGTCTCTTAAATGCTGGTTAAAAGCTGGTCTCTGGTTAAATGCATGGACGAAACCCATGCTAAAATACAACTCTGTAGTCAAGAATTTGATCGTGCTGGTATGAATGTGTTGTAGTATGGGATTCCTACAGTGTAAAAAATATATACGAACGTCTTAGAAACATCGTAAAATTATTTAAATAGATTAAGAAAGCCACCACTATGGTTAGATTGGTTTGTTTAGATCCAATGAAATTGCTACCTTGGCAACGCCACGTCATGGTTTCGGTACTCTGTACCGCACACATACTACAGAAACAAATAAACACACAAACACATCAGTATATGAACACACACACACACACACACACACACACACACACACACACCTGTTGATGAGCTGGAATAGCTGTTGCTGCTGGAGTTGCTGATAGAGAGCTGCTGCAGCCGCCAGCTCCTGCTGCTTCTTTAGGCGCTCCTGATCCATGTTCCCCTGTCCGTACACACACACACACACGTTATATTAGTTACACAGATCTCATACAGACACAACCAATCAAACAACACAAACACGCACACACGCAGACACAGAAACACGCACGCACGCACAGAAAGCACAGCACGCACATACACTGGCTGTGAACTCACGGTGTTGGCCCTGGCTGCAGGCTGGCGTGCTGGGGGGGGTTGTTGTTGTTGTGGTCGGACCAGGAGGGGGGGCGGCGAGGGTCCGGGGGCAAAGGGCACGCGCCCCCACATCTTAATGACGTCGCCCAGAGGCTGGAAGCCCTCGTCACAGCCTCGCTTCACCAGCAGCGTCATGGAGAAGTAGCCCGCCTGGAACCACTCGCACATCTCCACTGTCGTGAACGGACCTGGGAACAGGGGAGACAGTTGTGAGTGTGTGTGTGTGTGTGTGAGTGAGTGAGTGAGTGTGGAGTGTGTGTGTGCGTGTGTGGAGAGTGTGTGTGTGCGTGTGTGGAGAGTGTGTGTGTGTATGTGTATGTGTGTGAGAGTGAGTGAGTGTGTGTGAGAGTGAGTGAGTGAGTGTGTGAGAGTGAGTGAGTGAGTGAGTGTGTGAGAGTGAGTGAGTGAGTGTGTGAGAGTGAGTGAGTGAGTGTGTGAGAGTGAGTGAGTGTGTGTGAGAGTGAGTGAGAGTGTGTGTGTGTGGAGAGTGTGTGTGTGTGGAGAGTGTGTGTGTGTGTGGAGAGTGTGTGTGTGTGTGGAGAGTGTGTGTGTGTGAGAGTGAGTGAGAGTGTGTGTGTGTGGAGAGTGTGTGTGTGTGTGTGGAGAGTGTGTGTGTGTGTGTGGAGAGTGTGTGTGTGTGTGGAGAGTGTGTGAGAGTGAGTGAGTGTGTGTGAGAGTGAGTGAGAGTGTGTGAGAGTGAGTGAGAGTGTGTGTGTGTGGAGAGTGTGTGTGTGTGAGAGTGAGTGAGAGTGTGTGTGTGTGGAGAGTGTGTGTGTGTGTGTGGAGAGTGTGTGTGTGTGTGTGGAGAGTGTGTGTGTGTGTGTGGAGAGTGTGTGTGTGTGTGTGGAGAGTGTGTGTGTGTGTGGAGAGTGTGTGTGTGTGTGGAGAGTGTGTGTGTGTGTGGAGAGTGTGTGTGTGTGTGGAGAGTGTGTGTGTGTGTGTGTGGAGAGTGTGTGTGTGTGGAGAGTGTGTGTGTGTGGAGAGTGTGTGTGTGTGGAGAGTGTGTGTGTGTGGAGAGTGTGTGTGTGTGTGTGTGTGTGGAGAGTGTGTGTGTGTGGAGAGTGTGTGTGTGTGGAGAGTGTGTGTGGAGAGTGTGTGTGTGGAGAGTGTGTGTGGAGAGTGTGTGTGTGGAGAGTGTGTGTGTGTGTGTGCACGTGAGTGAGTGTGGAGTGAGTGTGTGTGTGTGTGTGTGTGTGTGTGAGTGTGTGTGTGTGTGTGTGTGAGAGAGTGAGTGTGTGTGTGTGTGTGTGTGAGAGAGTGAGTAAGTGAGTGTGGAGTGTGTGTGGAGAGTGAGTGAGTGTGGAGTGTGTGTGGAGAGTGTGTGGAGAGTGTGTGGAGAGTGTGTGTGTGTGTGTGTGTATGTGTGTGAGAGTGAGTGAGTGTGTGTGAGAGTGTGTGTGTGTGTGTGCACGTGAGTGAGTGTGGAGTGAGTGTGTTTGTGTGTGTGTGTGTGTGTGTGTGTGAGAGTGTGTGTGTGTGTGTGTGTGTGTGTGTGTGTGAGAGAGTGAGTAAGTGAGTGTGGAGTGTGTGTGGAGAGTGAGTGAGTGTGGAGTGTGTGTGGAGTGTGTGTGGAGAGTGTGTGTGTGTGTGTGTATGTGTGTGAGAGTGAGTGAGTGTGTGTGAGAGTGAGTGAGTGTGTGTGGAGAGTGTGTGTGTGTGCGCGTGGAGAGAGTGTGTGTGGAGTGTACCCTGGATCTCTCCCTGCGGGTCCTTGTAAAACCACTTCATGGCGGCCTCGTGGGAGAGGGGCAGTGCGGACGCCGTGTTCCGACTCTCCTGCAGCGCCTGGGTGAAACACTCCTCGTCCAGCGACGAGTCCTGGAGAGACGCCACCATCTTCTCAGCCTCCTGTAAACATGTAAACACACACACACACACACACACACACACCCGCGCACACAGAGGGTCAGGTATATAAATGATTAATTGCTCTGAAGCTTCCACACACAAACATAGCAGTAGGTAAATAATTAATTACTTTGAACCACCCATACATGCTAGGCTAAGACTGTAGGGCCTTAGTAGCATATTTCAGAGGCTCGAGTAAGATTGTTGCCCTTCAATAATACATTTCCGAGGCCTGATTGAGATCACCTTTCAGTAGTATATTTCGGAAGCTTGGGTGAGACTGCATATAGCCTGGTAAACCAAACTCATTCACAAAGTGAATAGAGTCTGGCCAGTCACGATTGCAAAACCTTTCCAACACTGGCATGGTGACGGACATGGACACAGCGTTAACTTTGAAAGTATCTCCATGAAAGGAGATCTAGGTGGGCGTGGCCGTAGCCCTTCAGCAGTACATTTCAGAGGCTTCAGAGGTGTACCGGGAGAAAACCATCTGTTCTGCCATTCCGCAGCAGCGGCTAAATCCAGCCTTGTTATCTGGGTGTTGCAGATCATCTTATTTTTAGTGTGCTTTAGAAATTCTTAAATTCTAAAAAAATAATACTCCGTCTCTAACATTGCAAACACCCAGTGTCTTGTATATAAACATGAAGCATATTCTAAACACTTTAAAACAATAATGTTGCTATTAAAATGAATGATGACTCCACAGAACTCTTGCTTTCAGCATATTCATACTCACACACAGACACATACCACATACATAACTGGACACTCTGCAAACAAAGAAATTCGTACATACAAATACAATTACACTCACGCTCAAAAACGGCACACAGACAGAATCTCATCCACTTCCTCCCTCCCCCCCCCCCCCCTCACACACACACACACACACTCAATCAAACAAACAGACAGGCGAAACACTTTTCTACAAGAATTCACTCTTTAGCCATCTCTTCTTAAAAGAATCACACGCGCACACGCACACACCCACCTGCTGCAGGTGCTTCATGCCCTCGTCATCCTCGGTGTCACCCCCCGGTGGTGGGGGGTGAATAGCAGCTGAGGAAGGGGGCGGAGCCAGACTGGCAGGGGGGCTGAGCTGTGGAGCTGCCTCTGCAGACACACACACACATAAACAGTCACACAATCACACAGTCACACACACACACACACACACGAAAAGTCAGAAAAGGCAAGGAAGCTTCTGTGACAAAGAAACAAAAAGCACTGCCATTTTGCAATAATATCAGGCCCTTAGTGTGATGTCTGCAGACTCACACACTTACTAATGTGTGTATAAGAAAGCCTGCAGACTCACACACTTACTAATGTGTGTATAAGAAAGCCTGTATTAATGCTTTTCCCGTGTTGGAATGCCTGTATAAGGGATAGTGTTGTCACGGTACCAAAATTACTGTTTCGATACAAAGAGCTGAAAATGCAACAATATTTGACAGAGGACAGACGTAAATTACTAGTGACAAAATATTAACTTCAGTGTGTCACGCTCTTTTTGTAAATTACGCTTAAGTGTTTTAAAGTGTTTAAATCGTCCTGGCTCTCCCTTATGGTAGGCTAGTTGTGAACAGGCATGCACAAGATACAGCTTCAATCAGAGGAGTTGCAGCTTCATTTAGGGAAAAAATATATAATGTCCGCAACACTGCTTTTGACTCCCATATATTTAATGCACAAAAGGCTACAAAAGGCTCCTTTGCCTGAAGAAGACCCAGCAGGGTCGAAACGTTGCCTTTTGTAGCCTTTTGTACATTAAATATATGGGAGTCAAAAGCAGTGTTGCGGACATTATATATTTTTTCACTTGAGTAGGTTTTTTTTTTTGTTCTGCACCTGCCAGAAGGTGGGATGTGCACACAATAACTTTTTGTTGAGCTTTATTTAGTAACCAGCAGTTCACTAACTGAACCTCAGTCGCCAGCCCATCTAACTTCTATTAGTTTTGCGTGTGTGTTTTCACTCTCCTTTTGCACGAACACACACAGAATAACAAAAAGGGAGCCCTGTCATGTTACATTTTCATACTGGTACATCTCTAGCCTCTAGTGTGAATGTGAACGTGAATCTGAATGCATGGAGTGTATCCCTGTATGACTGCACCGTTACCTTCAGTGGTGTTCTTGCTGATGGTGGGCTGCAGCGGCTCTTCCAGACCAGCAGGGGGAGCAGTCACAGATTCAGAGAGAGGAGCAGGTGGCGCAGGCATAGAGGAAAGGGGGAGAGAGGGAGGGGAGGAGGGGGAGACAGGCTTCACCTCCATCTCAGCCAAGGCTTCTTTCACATCTGCAATGGAATGATGACAAGATGTGAGATGGGAGGAGAGAAAGAGTGTGTGTGTGTATGTAAAAAGAAGATGCGTGAGGAAATTCTGTGTTTCACAAAAGAGGTAGACCCCCCCCCTGATTTCATCAACATGACCCATGACCCCCTTCCCTCCCTCCCACTCCGTTGACCTTTACCTTTGTCCAGTCTCTCCCCTTCGCTGCTGCTGTTCCTCTCCTCCTCTCTGGCGGTGGCCATGACCTCGTCATCCTCGTCCTCCAGGCCCTGGAACTCAAACTCCTGCTCCTCATGAATGGGGTCTTTAGAGCCCTTCTGTGAGAGAGAGAGAGAGAGAGAGAGAGAGAGAGAGAGAGAGAGAGAGAGAGAGAGAGAGAGAGAGAGAGAGAGAGAGATGGGAGGGGGGGGGGGGGTGGTACAATTACATTTAGTAATTTAAGCGACTTACATATGTCAATTACATTACAAGGGTCATTGTCCATGCAGCAACTCAGGATTAAGTGCTCCAGGTCACAACAGTGGAAGCCGGGAATTTAACCCATGACTGTTTCAGGCTACTGCATGCTAGCCTAGCTCCTTAACCACTACGCTACCACCATCATGGCCCCCTCTCCTTATCACACACACACACACACACCAGTGAGCTCACCTTCAAGGGCATGAAGGCGCCGGAGGAGTCGAAGGTGCCCATTTCGCCATCCTCTTCGTCGGTGCACCACTCGGGCAGGTTGTCACGGTCATCGTCCAGGCCCTCGCTGCCCGCCCTCCGACGCCCACCCTCGCCAGCCTCCGGGAAATTGAAGTCGTATTTCCTGCGCCGGGCTTCGCCAGGGTGCTCCCGCCAGCCCGCCGAACGAGGACCGCCATCTGAGGGAGGGATGGAGGGAGGGATGGAGGGAGAGAGGGAGGGAGGGAGGGAGAGAGAGAGAGAGCGAACGTGAGCAAGGGAGGGAGGAGGGGAGAGAACGAGGAAGGTGGGAGAATTTAAGATAAGTTAGACTGGTGAAGGAAGGAATGACTGAGCGTCTGAATGAATGTGTAAATGTGTGTGTGTGTGTGTGTGTGTGTGTGTGTGTGTGTGTGTGTGTGTGTGTGTGTGTGTGTGTGTACCGTCTCGGCGCGAGCCAGCCAATCTCCAGCTGCCTCCGGGCTCGGCTCCGGCCCCTTCCTCATCCTCCTGCTCCTCGCGGAGTGTGCGCCAGTTGTCGCTGTCCGAGCGCGTAAAGTCCTTCCGCCCACCGGCGGTCGCTACGGCAACGGCAACACCACTGGCGACGCTGCTGCCGCTGGGCGCCTCCTCGTAACACACACGCACTCCGTCACGGCGCAGTGGCTTTTCAAAGCGACGCTCACCCCTGAGGGAGATTGAACTTTTTTTTTACTTACTATCCTTTTCAAAAATGCAAAGAAACAACTACACAACCTTCAATTAATCAATATGTATATAATATGATATAATATAATATAATATAATACATTGACTTAGACTTAGATTAGATTCAACTTTGAAATGCAATGATTCAATGAAATGCAGTTGACATCCAACCAGAAGCGCAAAGAAGCATTAAATACCAAGTGCAGGTAGAGAGTATGGTTGTGTACACAATAGAGATTAATAACGTCACAGTCTCTCACGGGGGGAAAAAAAAAAAAAAAAAAAAAAAAAAAAAACTTTCTACAAAAATAATTCAAGGAAGCCGAAAGAAAGAAAGAAGGAAAGAATAAGAGCAAGAAAGAAAGAACAGACAGAAGGAGAGAAAGGAAAGACACACCTGTCGTCCCAGCTTTGGCTGCGATGGATTTCTCTTCCACAGCGCCCAAAGCCCACCTCTCCATCCTCAATACTTCTTTGGTAGAATCCACTGTCTCCTCTTCCTCGTCCTGTACACAGAGAGAGAGAAAGAGAAAGAGAAAGAGAAAGAGGCCCTTGTAAATAAACACAGATAGTAATAGAAAGATATTCCGCATGTTAACACACACACACACACACACACCTCTGCCTCCTCGCGTGCTGCCTCGGCCTCGAGCCACACCGGCAGGGATGGCCCCGCCTCCTTTTCCCATGAGCCTCAGGACAGCAACGCTGTTCACCGACATGGAGAAGTTCCTCTGCAGCATAGTTCAACATTTAAAATCACATTTGACTGATAAACACATATCCACTCATAACACAAACACACAGGTAAATGCTAATAGAATGCAGGGTGGTGAATAATTATTCTAAAAAAACTAATAATAATGCTTGTGTCAGTGAACATGCTGGCATGCATGTGTTTAAATCTGTGTGTGTCTATGTGTGCGCACGTGTGTGTGTGTGTGTGTGTGTGTGTGTGTGTGTGTGTGTGTGTGTATGTGTATGTGTATATAAATATCTCACCTGCTCCTCCTCAGTCAGAGGCACTAAAGCCAGAGGCTGCAGAGGCTCCTCCTGCAGAATAGCAGCAAACTCCTTATCCTGCATGTCCTCAGGAACCTGAACACACACACAATATTTACATTACAAGTGTGTGTGTGTGTGTCCGTGCGTGTGTGTGTCTGTGCGTGTGTCTGATGTACCGTATTTTCCGGACTATAAGTCGTTTCCGGAGTATAAGTCGCATTAGTCAAAAAAAAAATGCGTCATGAACAGGAAAAAAACTATATAAGTCCCACTGGACTATAAGTCGCATTTATTTAGAAATGTATTTCACAAAATCCAAAAACAGAGAATATGTAACTGGACTATTGAGGCCAAAAAGATTAATGTTAATGAAGACGAAGGAGTGAAGGCAGCCAAGAAGAAGGCCGGATAGACCTAAAGCAAAAGATTCACTGAAAGAAAATGCCATGTGGTACACCAAAATTTAGCTAAAATGTGGAGAATACAATGTAATCAAGCATTTTGGGCAATGTGGAGTCACAAACTGGCAGCAGATTAAATGCTCACGAGAGAGAAAAAAAAAAAGACGTGACCGAAGCAAGCCAGGCGATCGGCCTATAGGCCCGATGGTCATTGTAAAGCAATTTACAAACGATTCACTGAACAAAAATGCTGATATGGTACATGAACATTTAGCTAAAAATGTGGAGAATGCAATGTAATCAAGCATTTTTGGCAATGTGGAGTCACAAACTGGCAGCAGATTAAATGCCCACGAGAGAGAAAAAGATGCGTTTTAAAAAGACGTGCACAGACCGGTTTTAATAGGACGTGCAGACCAAAGCTGCAGCAAGCAGGTGATATTTAGACATTTATTTCACAAAATCCAAGACCAAGAACAGACAGATGTAACTGGACACAGAGGCCAAAAATATTCTACAGGGAATGTTAATGAAGACGAAGGAGTGAATAGTAAGCCGAAGGCTGCTGACGAGTGCCCGCGCTAATTGTAAAGCAATTTACAAAAGATTCAATGAACAAAAATGCTGATGTAGTACATGAAAATTTAGCTAAAACTGTGGAGAATGCAATGCAATCAAGCATTTTGGACGATATATTGGCACAAGCTGGCAGCAGAACAATTACTCGGCTGGCCACCTCCAAGAGAGCGAGAGAAAAAAATATGCGCATTTAAAACCAGGGTCTAAACTTCCGCGCAGGATTGCGGGTATTGCGCATAAGTTATTAAGTATTGAGCATAATAATAAAAGTCCCACAACTCCATCATAATGAGAGAAATTCCCCACACGTTACAGCGCTGTCTGATAACGTTAACCTAATAGAGCGGCCTGAATGCGGGACTATTGACTGGACGGACCAACTCTGACTTCAATTGAACCCCATGCAGAGACACACACACGTGCGCATGGACCACTTTGCGGGTGCCTCTCTCTCTCCCTCTCTCATCGCTGAAGTCAAATTGTAGCCTAGGTGCTTCTACATCAACCGTGATCGACAGGAAAGGAAAACAAACGTTTAGCGATCAGGAACAGTCAGGAATTTTGCAAACGCAGAAGCGACAGCCTATAACGCGAGAGAACATGGATGTGTTCTCCATTTGAGGAACGTTATAATCGATTGCGGACGTGAACAGACAGATACAGACACGGAGCGCATAGTAGGCCTACTTTCACTGTCTAATGTGCGTATTCAGTACGTGAAAGATAATTAGTAGCAAAACAGCGATCAAATATTAGCCTCATGGCAGTGAGTTTTGTTTTCAAATATTTTCATGCATGTCTAGATAACGGGTGAGGAATGTTTAGGCGGCAGACTATCGTAAATCTTCAAATTATCGCTGGGGTCTTTATTTAGGCTGCGCAAAGCACAGCACCTTTATTTGGGGCATGGCTTACTGTTTGATTATATTGCTAAATTGATGACCACTGAAATCTATGGGGTATTTGATGGTTCACTATTAAGTTTCATGTATGTGGGGTAGGGTGTTGGGATCTCCATCCGCTTATTGCAAGATAAGACATCCGCTTTCATTTATTCATGGAACGTGTGTTGTGCTGAAATGGAAACCTTATTCAGCCTAAATTTAGTTCTTTTTTTAATTATGCATGATTTACTTTTTTTTATAAAATTCGTAGGCTGATGCCTGACAGCAACAATTGTGTTTAAATGTAGGTTACTGCTTCAGCCTCTGGCAAGCTCAGAAGGGGGCGGCATGCAACTGGTAGCTTGAGAGCAACGTGTTGGAGACTCATGGCAACAATATTAAACCAACCAACAATATAAAATATTAAGAAGAGCTCTTTTATGAGTTAAATTGAAACAAAATTATTACTGGCCTTTATTTGTCTGAATCTGAGGCCCAAACAGAATCCAGGGCATAATTGGAGGATTTAGGTATGCACGTGTGTTTCAGGCATAGCGCAACCACTAATCTCTGACTGAAAGTGCACAGGACTTGTGCATTTGAGAGCGCTCTCTCGCGGCTAGACAGTAATGTTTCACTTAGGGTTCATGTCAGTTAATATGAATTTAAACATTTAAAAACATGTTCAATTATATATTCTTTTCATATATAAGTCGCACCTGACTATAAGTCGCAGGGCCAGCCAAACTATGAAAAAAAGTGCGACTTATAGTCCGGAAAATATGGTATATTATGTGTGTCCGTGTAACTATAGGAGTGGGTGCGTGTGTCTCTTTCTCACCTTGTTGTCTTTGATATAAAGTGCTAGCATCTCCTCGCGGCCGTACCGATAGTCGGCCAGTTTGTACTTTGGCATGGCGGGGGAGGGTGGGGGGGAAGTCACACTGCCCCCGCTGGATAGTGCACGGAGCCTGGACGAGAAAGGGACAGAGAGTGGGACAGAGAGAGAGAGAGAGAGAGATTTATTGGATCATTCCTTAACCCATGACATCATGCCATGGCCCATACAAAGCCAAACACCATACAAACATTCACACACAAAAATCCCACAGAGACAGAGAGAGAAAGGAGAGAGAGAGAGAGAGAGAGAGAGAGAGAGAGAGAGAGAGAGAGAGAGAGAGAGAGAGAGAGAGAGAGAGATTTATGTTCTGCCTTTCCTTTCCATAACTGGACATACGAGAGAGAGATAGATAAATAGAGAGAGAGAGAGAGAGAGAGAGAGAGAGAGAGAGAGAGAGAGAGGAGAGAGAGAGAGAGAGAGAGAGAGAGAGAGAGAGAGAGAGAGAGAGAGAGAGAGAGAGACAGAGAGAGAGAGAGCAGACGAAAAGGGAAAGGAGAGGTTGTGTGGAAGTGAATATGAGGCAAGATGCCTAAAAGAGGAAATGAGGAGGAAAATGAGGTGTGTGTGTGTGTGTGTGTGACCCACCATTCTGGGCCGAAATTGAGAGTCTCAGCAGTCATATTCCTCTTGTCCTCCAAGAGCTGAAAGTCTGCCAGGCAACAAAAGCACATGTGACACATGGCAAAATAGAATGCACAAAACACAATAATAGACAAAACACATTATAGAAACACACATTTGGTAGTACTGTTTTTCCTTTTATGCACCAACTCATACACATATGAAAATACAAATGTAATTTAAATCAGCTGAGTGCGTGCACGCACACACACACAGCAATGCAGTCACATGATCTTTAATTCTCATAATACGGCATTTAACCCCTTAAATAAACAAACATTTTTTCCAGGGATTTTAAGCTCATTGACGTACCCACGTGCTAAACAAAGCCATACATACACTATGAAAGCCACACACACACACACACACACTAGAAATGTGCTGTTGAGTTTTATGAGTAAAGGGGATATACCTGTGTACTGCAGGGGATAAAATACAAGGGGCTGCTTTTCCAGGCATGCATTGATGATGGACTGCTCTCTCTCTCTCACACACACACACACACACCTATCCAGCCTGTGTGTACTCACCCTGTCCTGTTGAGCGGAGCAGGTGGGTTCTGTGTGGATCCGAGAGTCCTGTTTGCATCCAGTGATTGTGTGTGTGTGTGTGTGTGTGTGTGCGCGTTTGTTACTCTTTGTGTGCGCGTTTGAGCGGCTGCAAACCTGTCTGTTATCAGCGTGTGTAACAGAGAGAAAGAGAGAGAGAACTCCCAGGATAAGGTAGAGAGTGGGGATAGCTGCCTCAATTAGGAAAGGGATGGGGTGGGAGAAGGGTCAAAAAACACAACTCAAACAAAAGGCAATTTTAAAAAAAGAAAATCAAACCAAAGGGAAAAAAAACACTGGGCACTTCAGCTAATAACTCTCCCAGGAAGAGAAACAAAAAAGAAAACAGCAAAAATTGCAAGAATGAATAAAACTGCAGAAATCTCTAAACGAGTGCGATTCCTTTCGGGCAAAAGAAGACCACGGTCCCAGAGGGCTGTAAACTGGGCTGCCAGTGTCAGCAGAGGTATACTATGAGAGAGACACTCCAAGAGAAACAGGTACAATCCCGCCGTGAGAGTGTTTTAAGGGTGTGTAGGGATATACAGGGAGGGGAAGGGTCAGGGGGGGGGGGGGGAGCGGACCAGATGAGGTCGCAGCTGCCTGCAGCCGATGTGACGCCACACGACGCAACGCAACACCACGCGACACAACACCTCTCTCGTTCTCTATCGATCTCGCCCCCCGTTCTCAAGCCGCTTCCTCGCTCCGGCCAAAACGCCCGTCCGCTGTGGTCCTCTGTGGTGACCGCTTCCTGATTCCTTTTACGTCTGAATCTTCTCGCCCAGCACCTGGGAAGACAGGAAGGAGAGGACATGTTAGTCTAAGCAGTCACTCCCATGGAGGTATTATATACTGTAATTTAATTTCCCAACTATTACACACTGATTTTGCAAAATGTATTCAGCTATGAGGTTAATATAAGGTGAGGGGCTACACATGAGAATTAATTTTTCTTCCTTCTTCTTTATGATTAAAGCTTGATCACATTCTAAATCGGTGGGCTACTGGGCACTGTGGAACACTACAGTGTTTCTCAGTTGCTTTGATGCATTTCTAAGATCAGAATTAAAATTCTCAAAACTCAAACTCCATATCATCTTATCACTTGTGCCCATCATTAAAGCAGTTTCTCCTCATCTTGAACAAATCACAATGCTTTAGTACATCCATGCAACTGATTTTATACAAAATGTCCGATGTTTATTTTTATTTTCAATTGCTAATGAGTCATTCCGTGTCAAATCAGACAAAATCGAGGAAAATGGTTGCAGTACCGACTCGATTTGTTTAGGTTTAGGTTCCATGACTAAAACCTGTAGAATATTTTTGTTGATATATGATTGTTTACACTCTCTAAAAGGCCTCATCTTGGAGGCCATGTTTGGACATTCATATCTTAAAAAGTATTATTCCTAGCCTGACCAAACTTTGTAGAATGGAAGACAAACATGTTCTGAGTACGATTCAATCATTAAAAGTTTGTACCACAGACTCATTGGTTTTATAGAAGCCCCAAGTTTCAGAGAAAAAAATAAAAACATGCAAAAAAAGTGATATTGAGGGTCTCAAAACTCCTTTATTGTGACACACCTGCCATTAGGGCTGTCACTTTTGTGAAAAAATCCTGTTCAATTCTTGAGAAATAATTGTTCATTGAATCGATTGTAAAATCGATTTTTCATGTCTGAAGACATTTCAATTTTCAATGCCAAATATAGGCCAATCCACTAACAACTAACAGGCATTAGGACGAACGTAAAGGGGGCGCTTGAAGACGCACAAGCCAGCAATATTTCTGATGATTTCTTGGCGTGAAGTTTCGTGCACAATGGAGTGCAACAAACAGGAGTGCAACATTCTCAAAAAACAATAAGCAGAGTGGACTGCCATAACATCAGTGAAAAACATTACTGCAGGCTTCAACGTGGCTGCGTTTACAAATACAAATGTCAAACAAATGTCGCCTACGTAGAACTCACGACTGCACAGTTTGCATACCGCTTTGTCCTTCTCCATAGTTTGATATACCCAAACCCCGAAGTGCTTCCATATCAAACTCCTCAAGTTATTAGGGCCTATCACTCGTCTCCCTCATGTTGCACAGGTTGATCGCGTTGTCCTCAATTTTTTGGCAAAACACTAGCAGCACAGCAGCCGATTGAAACAGCCGTTTCCGGTGCGTAAAACTGGTGGGAATTTTCTTTTTAGCTTTCGCCAATGCTTACTGCACTTCGGAATTCTTCGTTATTTTTCTGCTTGTTTGTGAGTTTTGTTAGATCTAGATTTTTTATTTGTTTAATTCGTTTAAAATTAATAGAGTACATATTTGGTTAAAATCAATTCCCTATTTTAGTTTTCGAAACTTGTGTTGGTTGGTCCAATCGATTGTGCAATCGATTTTCAAACGTAAAGTGACAGCCCTACCTGCCATCATTTAGTATTTTCTCTAGAAATATAATCCTTTGTTAATGTTGTCCCAAAATGTGAAGGCCATGACAATAATAAGGATAAAACAAGGCGTGTTTGTATTTTTGTGTCATTTTCATGCAACTTGTGTGTTTTGGGAACATACTGTAACACCATTATAAAAGAAGCAAAATGCTATGCTGTGTTTCACCTGAGGGGGCGCTAAAATCTATTGTTTATTTTAAATGTTTATTTTGGTATTCCCGAAACACCTGTAATTACATGCATCTATTCTGTCAATGGGACTTGGTACAATATTGGTACTTTACACATTAAAAAAATCCATATACTAAACTATTTCCACATAGATGTTTATGGTCCTGCTAGCTACCCCACATACCATTTCAGTTGCCTGAAAATGACACAAAAATACAAAACACCCCTTGTTTTATCCTTTTTATTGTCATGGTCATTTGATGTGGAGACTTCAAATTGTTGGAAAATATGAGGAGACTAGAGAAAATATTTGTCAAGATATTAATACCCAAACATGGCACATGTTTTTCAAGCTGTAAAAATGAAAGAATTTCAAGGTCTGAAAAAGATATGAAGACAGAAGATTTGCACAGAAATATTTCACAGGCCTTGGTTTTAGGGCTCATTGATGATATAGACAAGGTTTGAACAAAATCTGAGACAGTGCAGCAACAACCTTATCTGATTTGACACGGAATGACTAATGTCATGTTGGTCAAAATGCACTATACTGGTCTGGCTCCCTGCTGAATAGTCCTACCCCATAGAACACAGTACAGTGGTGCATTTACAACGCTGTAAAAGCCTTTGTTTTCTTTATACTGTCACAATGTCTGTCAACAGAACAAAAATTTAAACATATCCGCCGTCTTGCAATCAACCCCCGCCACACACAATAATGTGTAACTTAGTAGTTTTGAAATAGAAAATAGTGCTGCCTTGCACATTGTTCATTAGAAAATAATGTACTTACAGAGTACTGCCATACTGACAACAAGACAGACATGTGATAAAATATTTGCTTACTTAACGTCTCAATACTTTACTCTGAACACTAGCCTATGTTATGTTGTATAGCTTAGTGTCGGTCATTGGTTTTTGTCTCGTCTGTCTGTGAATATGGAAAGGACGGAAAGAATATGGTTCTATCTGACATTTTTTTTCCAAGATTGAGTTGTTGACATTCTTATTCTGACACCTTAAGAAGGTGAGGTGTTTCTTGTAGTTGTATGCATTTTTGGACATTATATCTAAAGAGGTTTGTTCCGCTTATCGGTATATTCTTGAATTTCCCCTGGGGATCAATAAAGTATCTATCTATCTATCTATCTATCTAACTCTATGGAATTCTTAAGACTTTGAAGCTCAATATCTCAAAACTACTCAGAATGTAAATAGAACCTTATAATTCTAAGGGGACGAAGTAAGTACTTTGTTGGGATTTTCACCTTCTAGCTTAGATATTTCTTTGCAAATTTTCAGCTAGGATTGAGCCGATGAACGATGTCACTGTCCATCGTGATGGTTGACTGACATCACGATAGGAAGCCACCATTGTGATGCCAGACACACCACCAGACACACACTAATTCTACAGACCCTGTTTTAGTATAAAACAAACACTTTGCAGGGATTCTCTGGAACTGATATTGAGCATAATACTGATGCATATGCAGGCTACTTTAAAGACTGTCTGCCAGAGAGTGCAAAAATGAAGGACATTAGTCTATGTAACATTTTTTTAAATAGCTCACACTGTAAATTGAACTTCAAATTTTAAATGTTTTAGAAGAAAATAGTCCTAAGAAATTATTAGTATTGTTACAACTAAAGGAAATTGTTGCCGATTGTCAAAAGTTCAAACGTTTGGGGTCACTTAGAAATGTCCTTGTTTTCATCAGGCATAAAAAAAAAAAAAAAAGGTTTGGTTCCTGTTGGTTGTCAGTTGAGGCCATGGGTCGGTAGGGATTTTTTTTTTTTCCCCCAGTGGCAGTAAGGGATAGGTAGAAAATCAATCCCTCCAGGATTTCACGAGGTTTTTTGAGACTGTTTCGACCTAAAATGCCTGGATGGAAGTTGCAGTGTTTTTAGCTGTTTCTTGTGGAGAAATTTAGGGCAATTAAGGTTAGTAAATCACACTGATAATCTTGATGCTTATTAAAAAAGGATAATCAAAGGTAAACAGTAAGGATTACAGAAAATCAAAGTAGGCCTACTTTATTTGTGAAAATGCTTTGACTGAGGTAATTCACAAAGCAGTATAACCTTTCGTAGAACTGTCCAAAAAAGACAGTCACCTAAAGAGATGGCATCATGTCATATGTTTCAATACATTCATATATTTTGTGAGATGGCATCATGTCATATGTTTCAATACATTCATATATTTTGTAATTCATATTAAGTTCATATCTTTTTAATAATTCATAGTCTGTGGCCTGCATAATTACTAATAGCCAAGTAAGTATCTAGTAATTTCATATTGATGTAAACTATTTGACTACACTTCTGTTTAATGTCATTACATTGGTGGTGTACGTCTAATTGACTGCCTGCCCCTTTAAGGACGTAGAGAGTAGCCTAATTACATTTCTGAGTGGATTGGAAGGCTTGCATCTCACTGTGTTCGGCTACAAGTGTAAATCACTTTTTGCATAGTGCATTATGATATGTGGATGCAATTGGGAATGTCTTCTATGTCATTAGTTAAAATAAATGTTAAAAAAACAACTCGAATGAAATCATTTTTGGATCATAGAAGAGGTAAATGTCTTGCAATTTTATTAATTTCTATGATTTTGGTAGCACTACTCAAACTAAGACCACAAGCTAGCAAACATGACATAAGCTAAAAGGACATATCCAGGTAAACGTTTGCCAATGGGTTGCATAGCCTACTCAAATGTCAGTAAACCAAGTAGGCCTGAATTAACTTACTTTCATAGCCTAGGTAGGTTAGCAACACCAGGTTGAGAGATGCAAGTAAGCAGATCATTAACGTTAGCCTTCTATTTATTGTCATCAAAACTGCAGAGGAACGAACACGTTAGGGCAGTCTTTGGTGTCATATGCAGAAGGTGCAGAAGTAAGTGTGCCATCTGGCTCAATATTCTGCGCGAGGGACTGTTGTGGTAGGTGAAATTTCACGGTGAAACTATGATGATTGGTCAAATTTGCGAATAAGTTGCGGTGTTTGGACAAAATTGCGAGTGCCTTGGTAAGTGACGAAAACAATCATCTTCGTGAACAGCTGTGCATAGGCTACTTTGTAAAAGAGAGAATACGCTCATCCCTATACATAACGCAAGGGGTAATTAATGTAATTATAGTTCGCCTTTTATTTGTGGATTTATTTAATGTAGCCTAGACTATTTAGTGTCATTTCTTCCCCAAGCTCATAAAATAAATTTGGGTCGCACATAAATTGACAGGGTCGGTCGGAAACCGGAACCCAAGAATTTTTTTTTTATGCCTCATTAATGTTTGACTGTTGTAGAAAGAAATAGCTGATCTTTAATGCAATATCTACATTGCCCATTATCAGCAACCATTCATTCATTCAATGTTGCAAAGGCACACACTGTTTACTAATCTGGATATAATTTTAAGGCTAACTGAGGAAACATTGGAGAACCCTTTTTCAATTATGTAAGCACATAATGGAATCTGAAAACTGCTGTCCGGCTTAAAAAAACAATGCAACTGACTATGATGGAGTGGAATATATATACACACAGTGTGTAAAGCCATAACTACCCCCCTCCCACTTTTCATACTTTTAAAGGCCTGTAAAACATTTTTCACAATTCCATACTTTTCTAGATCTGTGCAAGCAACGAGCCTGTGAAACATGATGGAGAACAATGCCATTCATGTTAAAACCAGGTGTGTTGAATCAAATGGAGGCAAGTAGAAGGCTAACCCCTCTTTTAAAAACTAAAATGTTGAGAAATGAAAAGCAATTCTGTGGCCTGCCTACTTTGCTTTGCAATTCAAATCAGCTGCAGCTCACAACAAGCGAGTAGTCTGAAAGTCAAAGCACATTGACGTGAAAGCAGCAAAAATAGACCGAACACACACACACACACACACACACACACACACACACCTTGATCATTAGAAAGATAGTAAAGTAAACCACATGCAAAACCACAGAGGCTGGTAGTGTGTAGGGATGAACGATATTGAGTTGAAATCACAATATTTAAAGACATTTTTGGCAACAACAATACAAATGACGATATGAGAATAATATTTTTCGCCATGGTTTTCTTAGCCACAAGTCACGTCATCTTACAGTCTTGAGAGCAATGCAAAAACATATTTTGTGAAACTTGATCCAGACCATTTATTTTCTTCCTCGCCTACAGTTTGAACTCTGCATTCAGTCGTTCTTGTTCTACATGCGAGCTGCCCACCTTGCAGTGCGTAGGGCCTATGTAAACAGATCAACTACAAAATTAGTATCGTGATACGTGAGTGACATGACAAATTCAATACAACACGACACATCTCCACAAGAGTGGAATAGGGGTAAGGGTTTTAGTAATTCTCTATTGGGTTGAAAAGTGTAGCAGGGAATTTCAGAGAGGTTAATACTAGGTAGTTAAACGGTAGCCTGTGTCTGCATACGACAAAAATTGTTTGTTGCATTTTTGTGTTGCAAAAAGTGTTGCATTTTTGGACGTTATATCTGAAAAAGTTTGTTCCACTTATCAGTATAACTCTATGGAATTCTAAAATTGTGATTCTCAATACACTACCAGTCAAAAGTTTAGAGTCATTCCACTTCATTATAGACAGAATACCAGCTGAGATCAGTTGCATTGCTTTTTTAAATCAGGGCAGCCGTTTTCAGATTACATTATGTGTACATAATTTACATAATTGCAAAAGGGTTGAGATCAGTTGCATGCATCGGTTGCTGGTTTTCATTCTATAATGGAGTGGAATGGAAAGTGACCCCAACCTTTTGACTGGTAGTGTATCTCAGAACTACTCAGAAAGCATGTAGAACCTTATAATTCCAAGGGTAGAAGCTCTTAACAATGCCGGTCTCAACTCCGGTGAACTGCCACGAGCAGGGCTACACAAATGAATCGATTTTTAATCAAAATCACAATTTGAACTAATGATATTAGCTGATCGCAAAGACTGCAATTAATCATGCAGCTCACAACTCTGTCCCAATGGCTAATATTACCACATCTATGATTTTTATATTCATGTAATCCTCCTTGTGTGACAGACAGTGAAGCTCACCTAAGAGAAGTGGTGCATTGGAATATTTTGGAAGACCGAACTGAAGCTTAACTTTTAAACATTGCAAATAGATATTTTCCTGCAAATTGTGTAGCCCAAGCCATGATTGAGATATGACTGACCCGAAATGCCACAGGAACATGAAAGTCGGGGGATCAGGGTCCTATAGTGCGTTCTTGTGCTCCAAGTCGGGGAACAAGGTCCTATATTGCGGTCTAGGGCTCCAAGCTGTGGTTCCCATTTCCCAGAATCCTCTTTTTAAATGGAGTGCTAAAGGACACACCAGCATGGATCCTTAGATCATGCACATTCTCCCTCAGAACCGGGGCAAATACTAAAAACAGCACCGTCCGGTACCTACAGACATTTTGTGTCCGTCAGGCATTATGCACGTACTGCATGGCATGCGTGTGAAAGTACTTAAGCACTGGCTCAAGTCAAGAGAAAACAAAATATACTTTATAGACTTACACAACAAAGATCAGCTACTAGTTGGGGGGCGTATTGTAATCAAGTGCCCTTGTCCAACTGTATACTCTCATATCACTTAAAAAGTACTGGACTGATGTACTTTAACTTTTTGTACCAGGGTCATACCGGCCACCGGCATGCATATCCGGCATGCATGTGCATTCCAAATCACAATGCAAATCCAGAAATGTGTTTCAAATAATTTGGTTAACATTTGGTGAACAAAAGTCTACTGCAAATATTATTACTTAGATGCAAGTGGTTAGTGAAGTTCCCCCACCACTAATGTGCTGTAATGTGCTTTCGGTGCCTTGATAAAGCACTATATAAAATGCAAGTTGTTATTGTTGTTGTTGGATGCTTTATTCCCCCTACACAAGGACACCCTCAACCCAGTCAAAAAGCCTCACTGGCACATCACTGCCAAGTTGTGTGAAACAACAATCAAGTGAAGGTGACAGTCTTGAAGGAAGTTAAAGAACGCTTGGCACACCCGGCTCTCTTCACAAAACAAACACAGGCACACATTTTTACATTGCAACCGATAACATTCAAGCCTTCAGCTTGTGAACGAAGGGATGGGGGGGGGGGGGGTTGGCTTATATTGCACCTACAGATGCTATGGCAACCAGCCATATCTAGGCAACTAACTATAGCACCATAGAAGAAGTAAAGAGGAGTGGCATGAGAGTGATCAGCTGTTTAGCTCGACTGCAGTGGGAGTTAAGGTCACCAGGATAGCTAGCCTACCTTTGAGCAAGCGTCATAAAAGCAAGTGTGAAGCGCATTCACTTAGGCAGCTGAGAGATACCTAATTAGTTGTCTAACACAAGTTGTTTGTTTCACATGAACACCTATATAGACTTTTCACGATCTCAAAATGCTACATTTTTATGAACTAAATTACTGGACCGACAACCGTTGTGACGGTAGATCTGGCACAGCTTCACTCTCAAGGTGCTTAAATGAAGTATAAGGGAAGATGTAGGAAACCCAGCACTTATTACATTTGGCTGACACATTTTTAGCCAAAGCGACTAACATGATGAACAGTTTAAGCTTTTCTGAAAGCACATTAAAGCAATTCTCTCAACAATTCTAGGACAATTTAAAAAAAGGTAGCATACAATAAGAATAAGTGCATCAGTGAGTACTGTTTTTAAACAATTTAAAAGTGTCAGTTCTAATTTATCTAATCTCATTTATTAACATATTAATCAATCATGTATTAAATTATTGAAATATCTGTAAACATGTACACATACATGTAAACATATATGTACATACACACACACACACACACACCTGGACCATGTTCCCAACCCTAGCCTTCTTTCCTAACCCTAGGCAATATGTCTAAGGCCATTCCTGACACTAATGCACCTTTTTTTATTTTTATATTTTGACAAAAGCAGACAGACACTCATTCACAACGTGTTTGTCATCAGATTTCACAATTTCTGAACAGTAATGTTATGAATAAGTTTTCCAATGGGTGTTGAAATATGGGTGTTGAAATAATTAGCAAAGATCAAAGTTATTGGTGGTCATTTTCAAAAAGAATTGAAGGAGTGCCATGTAGCCCAATTAGCTTGTATAGGTGACTTAAAGATGGTCAAATGGTACACTTCTCTTTCAAACCCAATTTCACAAGTGCAGCACTTTGTACGTAATGTTTACGTACAGGCCATACATTCTTGTACATTCATCCACTACACTGGTCTCTGCCGCTAGTTACAGCTACACGATAACTTCCACCAAACAAAAATTAGTATAGTTATTTTAAGAACTCAGAACAAACATTTTCAGGTCAAAAACAATTATAATGGTGATCTCATTACGCATGTGCACCTGATCAACTGAGATACATGCATGCATGGGTTGTTTTAATCATAGCGAGGTGAATATGGCCATGCTGGATTTGAATGTGAACGTTTAAGTGTAGGAGTAACGCAATCGTAGTTGTAAATAACTGAAATTATACATTTACACGTTTGTTTTTACTGCGTTCATGCATGCATATCGACAATTCATTGCATGAAACATGGCTGGCTAAACGACGCTAATGCTGTTCAAGCAAATCATATCCGTTTGCAATGGTTCATAAACCAGTGAGCAACCTACGATTATAATCCCCATCGCGAATTTGTTTGTGAACATACCTGATGTTACCTGAGATATGCACAGCCAAACTACCAGTAATATTGCCGTCTGGAACTAAGGATGAACCGCTGATGTTGGATTCCTTTCGGGACGTAGCGTCAGCAACGTGATCGAGTCCAGGGCATTAGCGATAGCACTAACGTTACGTCTCGGTGCAAATGAACACGGATATTGATACAAATCATACAGCTCTACACTGCACGAGCAAATAAGCTTTACTCGTTATAAGCTACCATGCTTTATAACTCCGCTACGGCTATCTCAATAATGCAATCGGTCGTTGTGGGCCTCGGTTAAACCACGTTACGTGGGTTCACTTCAACTCCCCATGACAAGAGATATGGCGAAGGGGGGCGGAGTGTCCGCGTGTGTTAACACATTCCCCCCCACCCCCTCCCTCACCACAGGCCGGCCGCCCCTGTTACTTTAACCCGCTGCTTGTGTTGGCCTTGTGAAGACATGACAATATGACACAGTCCGGTAACACAACAAACCCAGGATAAGAGTCGGTACCAAAGAAACCGGACCCGCGATTAGTCTGCACACGCGTAACGCGGGGCCATCCTCGGTTTAAATGCATAGTCAGTCGCTACGTCCACCATGAAGCAAGCCATTGCCACAGCGTAGGACAGTATTAACTCACCTTATCTGAAGCAACTGTATTTTAGTATCCAGTCGTTGTTTACTATCTTCACTTTTGATGTGAGTGCATGGGTATCTGTTCTCCTTCTGATCACGTTTTCCAAAAGAATTGCGCTATCTTCATGGAATCGTGTTCAATTGTTAAATTAATGATTTCACCCACTCCAACGGTCGCTGCGTGTTGATGTCTGGCCTGCTTGCTACTCTTGTTGTTTGTGTTTTAGAAAGATGGCCGTCCTCCTAATACCACGTGACTTGAGGAGATTCGGCTGTTTGAGGTTTTGGTAAAGGCTGGGTAAAGGATGACAGCTCATCAGTGTTTCAGCATTACTTGCAATCACAGCAAGCGTTCATGGGATGTGGACTAGTTTAGTCACAATAGCGAAGTGTGAACTTAACTATCTGTCATATTATGTTAGGCATATGTGTAGGCTAAGCACCCGCAAAGCATCCCGCAACAAATAAACTTTGTTCTACATTGTACAGTAGGCCTAGTTAACAGAGACTGACACAGGGCGGGTTAGCTTGCAAATCTACTCCTACATGCTGCTGCTGGAGAAGTTAACTATTTATTGACCAACATTGGCACACTGACACGTTGAATGTAGTGCGATAGATTGTCCCAATTTGACTCGATAGCCCCACCAAGTCGCAGGAACAAGAAGGAAATGAATAACTGCCTAATCTAGCGAAGCGGTCATATAGGGATTGTCAAAGTTTTTTTTTTTCCTCATCTACTTCCTGAATTTTTGGTCAACGATACCCGGGACACCGAACCACTGGGGCACATGAAATTTGGTGGGTATGTAGCCCCACTAGACTTTTACGGAAAAAATTAGTTTGGTCCCCCCCTCGCGCTGGGCCCCCGAAACCCAAAAAATGCAGTTTTAACTACCTACCTAAACCGTGGCACCGAGGATGAAGATTTTTTTATGGTATGTTGGTCTCAAGGGCCCACATCAACCTAGCCCATAATCACTCATTTGTGATTTGCACCCCCCCCCCCCCATAAAAAATGAAAATGCAATATCATTCTGCTTTAATCGCCCCTCTCTTCAGTTTAGATGTTCAGAACTGCACCAAATTTTATGTGTATGATTAACCTGACATTCTCTGAGGGTATGCCAAGTTTCGTAGAATTTCATCAATGGGGGGGTCTAAAAAAATTAAGTTATGTGTACATTTAGTGACTGTACACTCATTGGCCTGTAGATGGGGGTGCACACATATACACACGCACACACACACACACACACAGGCACGCACATACCATCAGTATCGGCAATTACAACGGCCGATACATAATTACAAATTCAGTAGGATTAAAGGAAAACCAAATATTCATCATAATAATTTGCCTGCATTTCCAGTATTGGTGTCACATAGTCGTTTGTCCACCAGATGGCGCATCATTGCAGTAAGACGTAATTTTGTTGGAAGTTAATCTAAAGTGGGTTGGAAAGACACTACGCTTCCTACAAGGACAAGACTGTAGTTTACCGCAGAGAACGTCTAATAAGGGTAGGATGATTTCTGCATGACAAGTAATTCCCATTTCTTCTTGAAGCCGAAATAAATCTGAGAATGTTTATCGGACATGCTTGGTTTTTACTGCAGGTAGGCTACGTTAATCTTAAATTATATCAATAGCCTAGAGTAGGTAAAATAATGTTACCGTTAGCATTGGTTGAGTGATGGAGGCCAATTTGATTATTGATGTATTTGTAGAAAACTTTATAGGCTACCAAGAAAATTGTTATAGGCTACCAAGAAAATTTATAACAGCACTAATTGCATCTTTCGACTGTCATCTCATTTGCTTACGACCATAACCTAGGCTACTAACAGGAGCTAAATGAGTTAGCCACAACACGTTCGCTACATGATGGTTTTCTAATGGAAAATATATAGGCTACCTGAAAGATAACCTGTCTATGATGCATCCTAAACACCAGGCTGGGACATTTAGCTTAAGTCTCAAAAAGCATCTGAGTCAACGTTCATTCCCAAACACCCTATAGGCTACTTCAATCCTCTATTTTCAAAGGTGATTCAAGTAAGGAAGAGCATGGCTCAAAGTAAAGTAACTAGGACTGAAACTACATAAATTCGTCAAAGTGAATAATTTTTGTCAACTCGCCGCAATGTAGATTTATTAACGCACCCGTGATCTACAATCCCCATTTAAACCAAATGTTTTAGAGCGCACGTTGAGAGATGTATCCAGGGCAGGGCTGTACCTACACATATTTGTTGCACGTGCTACAAAAATCATTCTTTGCGATGGATGATAGTACCAACGTTACACCGGTCCAATACAGTTTTGCCTATGGCTATACCGTGAGACCGAGACGTTTTTTGTTTGTTCGAAGTGCGTGTTTAGGGTGTGAGAGGGGAGTCGATGTGCTTTGATTCCAGCTTAGTAGTAGTAGTCTATGCGATTAAAAAACACGTGTGTGTGAAGTATCCAAACAATGATAACGCTTTCAAGTGCGCACGTTCCAGTTGACACAAGTCTGCGCAATGTTTTTCATGTTTTGTGTGCGAGTTCCTGTGTGTCCCGAGCCTGCTGGGAGGGTCGGGGTCTCCATTTCCCGCCACAGTGCAGCATCGTTGTGCTCGAGAGACAGCCGACAAAAGTTCTACAAGAGGGCAGCGCGAGGAGGGACCTCGACGTGGACTGCTGACCGCCTGGAGATCGGCACACTGTGGACAGGTGGCAACGGCCACGAGCTGTCACAGTAGCCAGAAGGGGCTACCGAACGTCCAGGGGTTTCAGCGTATCCGGGGGTTCGGCTTGCAGTGGGACTGTTTGCTGCTGTTTGAGGTAGCGCAGCTGCACGGCGGGAAACCGAGGGCCCAAGCTACACCACGACCCACGTCTGGCCGGTTCTGGTGCTTGTTCGGGGGAGAACTGACGTGACAGAGGCAGCCGAGAGCCCTTCCAGTCGGGAGGGGTTATCGTGTAGCCGGAGGCTTTCCGGTCACTTGGACTAAGCACTGGGACTGACACCGACGCAGCCGCGAGCGGTGAGCTGAGCTGTCATTGCCGGGGACGACAATGGCTCGGGAGGGGGTTATGTAGCGTCGGTGGATGTTCATGTTTAGCGTTGAATGAGTGTCTCCCAGAATGCAGTGCGAGTGAATGCTAGAATGTGTAATGTCGGTTATAATGGTTGTAGTTACGTTTAGCATGTTGTGTATTTGTTAGCGTGTTAGTCTCTTTAGTTGTACCTCATGTGTTTATCCTCGTGTTGATGTGTGTGGTAAACCCTTATTGTGTGTTACATGTGCGGCTGAGACTACCCCTGTGTTGCCCTGTCCTAGTATATCTGAATGTGTTTGACTCTGCCTGTTCCAATAAATGGCCGTCCTGGCCAAAGCTGAATCTTGTCTGAGGGTGAGATTGCTACAATACTGTAAGCCATTGGTTCCCAAAGGAGATTTTATTTGGGTCGCCAGCATAGCCTAGTGACAATTTATGTTGTGTAATAGGCCTAGCATAGGGCCTACCTTATATAGCTTATAGTTTGTTAACAGTCACGGTTTTGTCATAACTCCCTCTATGCATTTTTGCATTTAGAATAGCTCTGAAACCGGGGGCGAACACGTCGCAGGGGGGGCGCCAGTGCGTGGATATCTCAATCGCAAAATTAAACAATATTTCTATCGGGCGCCTACCATGGACTAGGCTGGGTGAACTCAGCCTGATCTGCCGGCGATTCCTTTTCGATTTCTTAAAAGATTGAGCTTGGTCTCGCGAAAGCCAGACTAACCATGGACCTCATAGTTGCAAAATGCAAGGGAACATGAATCAGCATATTATTTGCACAAACAATAACGGACAGTAGCTCTTCAACTTGGCCCGTTAAAATGTGTATGAACAGTCTAGCAACGCATTTAATGAAGGCCCTTTTGGACATATCAGTTATTTGCACCACTGGGTAAAACGGCATTTTGTTTTAGACTACTGGTATTTAATTTATGCATTGACAATAAAGCTGAATATCATATGAACTAGATGACTAAACTTATGCATATGTAGAAGAAGAAATATTCACAAAAATCCATGACATGACCTCTCTTCTTGATAGCTGTTGAAAACGGCATGGAACTGACAGGGATTGTTTTGTTTAATAATAAATAAATAAATACATTATGCTGCTACCTTCTGCTTTTCCCAAATACAATGTAGCCTACAGGTGTACCTTTCATCAGTCCAGTTGCAATGGATGGACTGTGATGAACTGCCCTACTTGTGATTGTTTAGATATTTTAAAGGTTTTATAACAATGCTACAAATTTTTTGGCAAGTGCTACAAATCTATTCACCTTTGCAGCGCCAGTAGGCTACTTTGTGTGCGGCCCGCAAACACACATTCCAAACAAGCATACACAAAAGTTTCAAGAGTGGGGGATGGAGTAGAAGATGGAGACAAATTCATTAATATGATTTATTTTTGCTGAATGGATGTACAGGACTGAGCGGCGGTCATATTTTGTACCGCTATGCGGTACATCTAGTATTTAGTTGTAGTCGTAACACATTAGTTTTCTTTTTTTTTTTTCGTCATCTACTTCCTGAAATTTTGGTCAACGATACCCGGGACACCGAAACACCGGGGCATATGAAATTTGGTGGGTATGTAGCCCCACTAGACTTTTACGGAAAAATTTTGTTTGGTCCCCGGGGGCCACTCCCCCACCGCGCTGGGCCCCCCGAAACCCAAAAAATGCAGTTTTTCCTAAATAACTACCTGAACCGTGGCACTGAGGATGAAGAATTTTTTATGGTATGTTGGTCTCAAGGGCCCACATCAACCTGGCCCATAATCACTCATTTGTGATTTTCACCCCCCCCCCCCCCCGGTAAAAAATTAAAATGCAATATCATTCTGCTTTAATCGCCCCATCTTCAGTTAAGATGTTCAGAACTGCACCAAATTTTATGTGTATGATTAACCTGGCATTCTCTGGGGGTATGCCACGTTTCGTAGAATTTCATCCATGGGGGGTTCTAAAAAAATGTAGGTTATGTGTACATGTGTAGTGACTGTACACTCATTGGCCTGTAGATGGCGGTGCACACATATACACATGCACACACACACACAGGCACCCACATACTATCTATCGACAATTAGAACAGCTGATACATAATTACAAATTCACAGTGCCGGCCCGAGCCTTTTGGGGGCCCTAAGCAGAATTTGATTTGGGGGCCCCCTCCCACAATGCGGAGTCACCTGTGCTTGGCGATAATTGACAACTTCACGCTATAATGTAAAATTAATACAGTGAGGTTATGTATTAATACAGTGACTGATTATGAACTACTGTCCCCCTGGACACAGATGCATAAGGACTCAGTAGGCTCATTCAGTAATCCATCCTTGCTCACATGCCAAAAATGTTTTGGGGCTCTGCTCTAGACTTCTGGCCCCATGTGCTTGGTAAACCAATGTATTAGTTGTTATTTACACCAACCCTGTCACCTTTTAAGGGTATTTATTGATTTATTATTTACAGATTTATTTGAAACATTCATATTCAAAGTGAAGCACTAAGGGTGGTTTACTGAAGTTGAATTGACAAATAACAAAATACAACAGCATTTGTATTTGTTGTAAACAAGTACATCCGTTTAATGACTTGTTTTTCAACAGATTTGCAGAACAAATCCGCAAATGTGCATTAAATGAGCAATCTTCAACTACAAAATAAAACCAAAATAGACAAACATTAATAATCAAAAATAAAATGTCCCAAAAAATAGATACTTATTCCTACTTCGTTCCTGGCTTTCAGGTATCTGCAACTCTGCAGTGGACGAACCTGCAATGATTAAATAAATACATACATACATACATACATAAATAAATAAATAAATAAATAAATAAATAAACAAATAAAACAAAAACTATGTTAAATGTGTCATGTCATATTAACAGGCTATGTAACCATTTGCCATCAAGAAAACCTCACCTTCTGTGTCATCAGCCATGGAGGCAGACACTTGATGAGGTAGAGTTAGGTAGTGGTAGAGATGTGCTCCAAAGTACATCAACAGTGTCTCTGAAAAAAGAAAATATTGCATAAGTGCACAGTTGATCGAGCAGAATGAGTTTATTTTGCTATCATTACTTAGACTCATCAACAAGCAATTCCACATGTAACAATTCATATTCTATTGGCAAATGAGGCATAATCAAAATTATACTTAATTGCAGTATGGTGAACGCTTAACATGGTGATCTACTGCAGCCTAAATATTAGGGTAGCACCGCTACATCACTTGCCACTATCTTAATCAAATGTAAGTCTATTTTCATCACAGAAGTCTCCCCACCCAACATGGTATATTTTCTCAAACACTACCATCTCTCTCCAAAGATCTTAGAGCAGAGCGGACGTGCTGTTCCATCTTTGCCTATGAAGCTGGAACGTTACCGATGCCCAGAGTCGCGCTAGTCAGTGGGTTGGGGTTGGGACTGGGAGCCTGGGCTTAGCCTGCTATCAGACTTACCACTATGTCACATATTATAGAACAGTAATAAACTATCAACACTTTCAGGTGCGAAATCAGAAACAATCCCTCTGTGGTAAATTTCCCTTCAGCTACAGTACGTTTTCATGTAGCTACTGTAGTGCTAATGTCCACTTCAGTCAGCTAGCTAACTTTAATTTACAACATAAGCCCACCTATGGCTAGGGTACATGCTTGATTGAACATCCAAAACAATCCCAATACCCTTGACATCTGAAATACACCTAGATAAATATATATTAATGGGAGACATTTCTCTGTTGATGGAGGGGATTTAGCTCTGGTGATGGCTTATATTAGATCATGACAGCTAGCTAGCTACCTCAAGCACAAAACATACTGTAAATAGTAATGCAAACATACCTGTATCTTGCTCGTTTTTCTCCTCCTCTTTTATTTTCTTCTTTCTGTTTTCGGCACCAGAGGGATACGTCCTTTTTTGTGACTTTTCTTAACATTACCGTCTCTTCCGATTTTTGAATTTGATGCAGTGTCTGCACGAATTGTCTATGCACCCGAGGTGTCTAGTTTATGCGCGTGACTCAAAGGCTGGCAGACACAGTAGAGGTAGGCAGGCATATTGATCATGAAATCAGAATTTTCTTGTTTTGAATTATTAATTGTTTCATTTATTCATTCATTGATGTCACTTGTTTACGTTATTTATTATGTAAAAAAAAAAGAAAGAAACTCGATTGGGGCCCCAAGCAGCCGCTTAGTTCGCTTATGCCTCGGGCCGGCACTGCAAATTCAGTAGGATTAAAGGAAAGCCAAATATTCATCATCATCATCATGGCTGCATTTCCACTATTGGCGATACGTAGTCGTTTGTCCACTAGATGGCGCATCGTTGCAGTGAGACGTAATTTTGTTGGAAGATAAAAGTGGGTTGGAAAAACAATGGACGCTTCCTACAAGGACTGTAGTTTACCGCAGAGAACGCCTAATAAGGATAGGACTATTTTCATTTTCGTTCGCAGTGCTCAGTCCGAGGGGCGGGATAATCAGTTGTCTTTCAAATTCCCTCTGCACGCAATAGGACGCAATAGGATATTTGTTTTCAAGTAGCAGGGAATTCAAGCCAAACCGTTGAAAATCTGCCATCAATCATTATGTTAAGCCCACCAAACGACTCTATACACGATTTCAATGCCTGATTAAGTTTCGATTTCTGGAGCTCACAAGCCAACGGAGAGTTGCTAGACTAGCCCTGGCAGCAAATGTAATTTGCTGCCGCTAGGGGCGCGTCTAGATTTCTAGGCTACGTGCAGGGTGTGAGAGGGGAATCGATGTGCTTTGATTCCAGCTTGGTAGTTGTAGTTTGTGAGATTAAAAAGCACGTGTGTGTGTGTGAAGTATCCAAACAATGATAGCTTCATTATGGCTTTCATTATGGCTGCTTTAGCAACACAACTTAAGCTACTGTGTAGTGGGTCCCATTTAGAAGTGGCTACTTCATTCGCGCTTTTCGTGATTCATGGAGCTGCGTGAATTTTATTACACGATGTGGCAGCTTAAGTCCGCTTGATACTGTAAGGCGTAAGCCATTGATTTCCAAAGGAGATTTTATTGGTGTCGCCAGCATAGCCTATTGACAATTTATGTTGTAAATAGGCCTACCTTATACCTGTAGCTTAGGGAAGCTAACAGTTTTCTATTAGGATCTAGTTTGTTAACAGTTACGGTTTTGTCATAACTCCCTGATGCATTTTTGCATTTAGAATAGCCAGAGCGTGGATATCTCAATCGGAAAATTAAAGAATATCGGGCACCTACCATGGGTGAACCCAGCCTGATCTGCCGGCGATTTTTTTTTTATTTCTTAAAAGATTGAGCTTGGTCTGGTGAAAGCCAGACTAGCCATGGACCTTAGTTACACAATGCAAGGGAACATGAATCAGCCTATATTTGCACGAACAATAACGAACAACAGCTCTTCAACTTGGCCCGTTAAAATGTTTATGAACAGTCTAGCGACGCATTTCATGAAGGCTCATTTGGACATGTCAGTTATTTGCACCACTGGTTAGATGTAAAACTGCATTTCGTTTCAGACTACTGGTACTTAATTTGTGCATTGACAATAAAGTATCATATGAACTAAAGATGACTAAAATCGTATGTAGAAGAAGAAACATTCACAAAAAATCCATCCATCCAAAAATGACCTTTGCTTCTGATATCTGTTGAAAACTGCATGGAACTGACAGAGATGTTTTTGTTTATTAATAAATAAATAAATAAATAAAAATATTACATTATGCTGATACCTTCTGCTTTTCCCAAATACAATGTAGCCTACAGGTGTAAGTGACCTTTCATCAATCCAGTTGCAATGGATGAACTGTGATGAACTGCCCTACTTGTGATTGTTTAGAGATTTTAAAGGTTTTATAACAATGCTACAACTTTTTTGGCCATTCTACAATCTATTCACCTTTGCAGCGCCAGTAGGCTACTTTCTGTGCAGCCGCACACACACACACAGGCATGCCAAACAAGCATACACAAAAGTTTCAAGAGTGGGGGACGGAGTAAAAGATGGAGACAAATTGATTAGTGTGATTTATTTTCGTGGAACGGATGTACAGGACTGAGCGGCGGTCATATTTTGTACTGCTATGCGGTACATCTAGTTATTCTACAACTTACAACTTAACTACCCGAGTATCAAAGCTGCGGGTTTTGGAGAAATTGTTGCAGTTTATAGGAAATTTCAGGGCAGCCGTGGCCTACTGGTTAACACTTCGGACCTGTAACCGGAGGGTTGCCGGTTCGAACCCCGACCAGTAGGCACAGCTGAAGTGCCCTTGAGCAAGGCACCTAACCCTTCACTGCTCCCCGAGCGCCGCTGTTGATTCAGGCAGCTCACTGCGCCAGGATTAGTATGTGCTTCACCTCACTGTGTGTACACTGTGTGATGTGTGTGTTTCACTAATTCACGGATTGGGATAAATGCAGAGACCAAATTTCCCTCACGGGATCAAAAGAGTATATATACTTATACTCATATACTTATAAATGCAATATTTTCTGTTGCACATTAGAGTACGTAGCCTCCAGAAATGTTTGGACTGAACAATATTTTTGTAGGCTACTGCATTGTAGGCTACAAAAAATAAAGTATTTTGTGTCACATATCAGCAGTTATTTTTTACTTCACAAACAAGCAAACAAACAAAACATTTGCCACAGCCTGCCTATTATAATAATAGTTATGGAACTAACCCCCCCCCAGAGAAATGTTCATGAAAAAGATGTCAGTTTTGATGGAAGAGCAGTGACAGAGAAATTGAGGAAAGGAATTTCAGTGTGTGGAGGCCATGGCACTGATTAACTATAGGGAAAGTCAATTAACTATTAAAACACCATGGGCAAGACCTGAGTTCACATAGTTCAAGAGCTTTATTGATAGACTTTGCCTGCTGTTTACATTAGTGTCCAGTGAGTTGTGACAAGACGACAACCTGTGAGTGATGTAGGTCTAAGGTTTTGGACAGAGTCACCCCCCCAGGATAATGGATGTGATTTCTCATAAGCCAAGTGGGGCTACATGCCCACCCAGGTTCATGAGCCCCCATGTTCCAGGAGTCATCAACCAAAAATCAGTGGAATAAAAGTTGACAAAACCTGTATGACTGCATTGCTGCTGCACTACGAAATGGGATGGAGACATGCTTCACCTGTACCCAAGTCCTTTTAGGCAAGTCCCTCCACTCTGCGGCCATATTGCAACGTTTTTGGCCACTTATCGGTTCAATGGCTCAATGTACTCACATGTCGCCGTTTTGCCTCGGAAGGGGTGGGATATGTGTAGACAACTGCCATATTGGCGTTACAAACTAACGCCTTGCATTTCTATGGAGGATTTTTTGAGTGATGTGTCTCCTCGTTAAAAATGTCTCTGGCTGTACACGCCTTCCAGACCTCTCAGGTCACAGGAGAAATCTATGTTGGTAAAACCCGCTGTCAGAATGGTGAGGCAAAACAAATGTGTCCTTCACCCGCAATTTTCACACAAAGGTCGGAATAAGACATCAATCGGTCATCACACCTCCCATATTGTTGCGCAATACTCCCATTTTACCCTCAGCCTTCCTATATGCATGAGAAGGAAACGGCAACTTGCCATTCTTTACTTGTGTCTTCACCACAGTCTGGTCTGTTTGTAGATATGATATCATGTTTTAAGGAGTATACGTATCGACAAATTAACGCCTGAAACATAGCCTAGAAATCTAGACGCGCCCCTAGCGGCAGCAAATGTAATTTGCTAATGTAAAGTTGCTAGTCTAGCAACTCTCCGTTGGCTTGTGAGCTCCAGAAATCGAAACTTAATCAGGACATTGAAATCGTGTATAGAGTCGTTTGGCTTAACATACTGTAATGATTGATGGCAGAGTTGCAACGGTTTGGCTTGAATTCCCTGCTACTTGAAAACAAATATCCTATTGCGTGCAGAGGGAATTTGAAAGACAACTGATTATCCCGCCCCTCGGACTGAGCACTGCGAACGGTGAGTGCCCAGACCCTACATTTTAATGTGGGTCTGGCTCGCCAGGCTAGCCTGAAACAGGCAGTGATGCCTTAGTACATCTTCTCCAGACTGTCTAATGTGGTTCCTAAACTGGAAGTTGCCGAGAATATGGGAGGGGTCACGAAATTTTGCAGTTTGAAAAGCATAATTCCCTTCTTTTCTGTCAATTAGCTAATTTAGGACAATTGAAGAAAATGTAATGTTCCTTTTTTTACTTGGACAGTGAGAGACTGACAGGAAACGACAGGGAGAGACAGAGCATGACTGTGCCTGGCCAGTAGATGGCACTAGTCACATACACCTGCTTTGTGCCCCCAATGAATAACCACAACTGCACACATTTAATTTAAAAATGCATTTTCTTCATAAATAATGATGATCCTGTGGGTCATGCACAGTAAAATCAATGCAATAACAATATAAAGGCGATAGTCTCATTAAAGGTGCTATATTAGGTTGCATTGTGTCTAATACACGCCACGTGTGGTACAAAGTGATATTAGGCTATAAGAGAGCCTGGTCGATGCTAGCTGGCTGGGCAACACATTATAGGAGTTTTAGACATCATGTTTCTAGATATTTTTCGGTCATTTTAAAAAGTTCTTACAAACAAACAAGACTTTTACAAAACAAAAATCCACATTCTTTAAATGTAAACCTGTACAGTGCTTCTCACAGCTTTGCGGTCTTCCGAAATGTACTCAACACAGCTCAGGCGCTTCAGCAGCAAAGTGCAACTGAGAGAATTGGTCTGGTGTCAGCCACACTATTGAAGGACAGATATTTACAAAATTGATAAAAGTGTCATAAAAAAGGATGGGGGACAAGGTATGTGTGGTATTGTCACGGTTGCAAGGGCTTGACCCACACGCAGGGCAAAGTACGGCAAGGCAATCTTAAGAGTTACAAGAATCTTTATTCCCAACTAAACAAACCTTGTGTAACACAAAACACATTGACTAATAACCGACGAAGACTGAGGGGAGACAGAGGGTTTAAATACACAGGGGTAACAGGGCACAGGTGGACAATGAACAAGGTAAAACAAGACAGGTGGAAACCATAATTAACAGACTAACGCGGATCAGGTGAGGGGCGGAGACACGTGCACAGGGAACAGAAACACATGGCAAAACAAACAAACACATGGAACAGGACACAGGAAGTAAACAAGAGGAGCAGACATGAAGGAAAACACTAAACAGGGAAAACAAAACACGACAGGACCCTTACATGTCTTCTGAAGGCCTAAACAGAGCCCAGCCAAAAACTCCAATACAATTTTGATCAACTTTGAGGGACAGCTATGACCATGCTGGATCATCCAGACCAAATGTGAAAAATTGTCATTGAAAGTAAAAGAGAAGAAAACCCATGGCCAAAGCACATCCTACCCACAAGGCACTTGGCATGAAAACAACAGCAGCAGATGCTGCAGAGGAAGCTGATGCTGCAGGAGAAGCAAATGCTGTAGTAAAAGAAGATGTTGCCGATGGAGATGATGTCGCAGAGGAAGAGGAAATAGTTCCAAATGAGGAGGAAGTTGTTCCAGAGGAAGCAGAGCCTGCAGCAGCAGTTGCCGAGCACGTCACAGGGCCACCAGAGGCGCCAGAAATGGCAACAGACGTTCTGGATGCCACAGCAGCCATGAACCCCAAAGCAAAAATATAAAAAGGATTTTTGGCCACCAATCCCCAGGCTTCAGTCACCTACCAAAGAAGGCAGCAGCACACATAAGGATGGGGGACAAGGTATGTGTGTGTGTGTGTGTGTGAGGGGGGGGGTTTGGAAATATTTGTTAATTACATCATTCATTGGCAAGTTATTGAATTAACTTTGTTTCTCAATTAAGGCCAGTGCACATCAGCACCGACATGAGTACGCCGACGCTTTTAACTGACAAGCACCAAATAAACAATAGATTTTATGTGCGGAGTGCGCCACACTCATGTCAGCGGTGGTGTGCGTTGGCCTTAACTTGGGACATCTGTTACAGACAATGAATAATTGATAAGCTACAGCTCTCAAAGTTTAGCCTAACAATTCCAAAACTATGGTAAAACGTTGAGACAGGCAATTCTTGAGAACTGCATAGATTCCTTGAAAATGAATCATTTTAATAGGCAAATAAAGAATGTTTTGGTGAATTGGGCCTGAAGTTCATGTGGGTTAGCTTTCAGGCCTGGCTCAGCAGATGCATTTGTCCAAAGCAATTTAGAAAATTGATGAATCAAATCCCAGGCCAGGTCCCAAGAACCCATCTTGAAAGGCTACATTACTACTGTGCCACCACTGGCACACTGGCTTTAATAAAAGCTATTCTTGACCATCATGACAATAATAATATTAGCTTCATAAGAAGGTGTAACTAACCATTTACAAGGTATTACTAAATGGCTTGTTAACTCTTTACTATCATTAGATAACACAAATGAAATACTTTCAAGTAGGTTATAGGACACTCAAACCTTTCTAAATTGCTTTGGACAAATGCATCTGCTGATTCAGGCCTGAAAGCTAAAGTAAAGTATAAATAGTAGGGGAGACCGGGTATGGTTGTAACACATTTTTCTTCAGCACCTAAAACTACCATTTCTTTTAAAGCTACAGTTCTGGAACTTTTTGGCAAAGTAACCACATTTGTCTACTACAAGTGGCAACCATTTAAATCTCTTCAACTATATTACAGAATTTGTGAGATTATGACAAATACAGTGTGTACCTTTGTTACAACCTACCCCACTACTGGGGTAGATTGTAACACCTATTGGGGTAGATTGTAACAGGTACAAAAAAATGCAGAAAAACAATGGAATTCCATTTGATATACTGATTTATTGCATAAACAGGGTACACAAGGTGTGAAAATAGATTCACCAACATATTGTATACCATACAATCCGTTCTTCACATAGAGAATGAAGATCATATAAACGTTTTAAACTAAATATAAAAACCACAGCGTTTATACTTTTGTGTGTGTATGTATTTGTGTCTCTCATGGAAAGAGAGAGAGGGCTGAACAGTCACACACACAAAGATGAAATTAAACAGACATTAAATGGGTCTACTAGCCCCATTCCACAGGTTGTAACATATTCAAAAATTGTGTTACAACCTACCCCACCACTGTCATCCATTGTTTAGCTAGCTGTATTAGCATGGTGCTTTGACATTAGCAAGAGAGAGCTACACCATTCTTTACTAGAGAAACTATAGTTTGACCTGATGTAACTCATACAACTGTATCTACAATGGTAAAAGCACTAGAAAAAATAATTAAAAAAAAAAAAAAGTTACTTTCTTACCTCAGATGTTGAATTTTTCTCCTTACTCCGGGATAAATGGCACTAACAACTTGAAAATGTCCATGTGTGATCGTTAAGGAAGTCTGAGCAGTCAGAAACTGTCACATGGCTCATATCTTATCCCTGATTGGTGGAATTGGTGATGTTACAACTCTCCCCATGTTACAACCATACCCGGTCTCCCCTACTCACTTTAGATTGGGGGCTGCAAAACAACTTACAAACCAATGAGAAACATATTACATATGTATACATTTAGTATAGCTGTTAATAGATGATTTGCATTAATTGCACTTTAAGACACTCAAAACACATTGTATGCATAACATGTTTATTAACGGTAAGCCCTATAGATGCCAAAATCCCCATATAAACTTACAAACGTATAGACGTTTGAAATGGTCTATGAGAAAATAACTATATATGGCATATATATAACTATAACTATATATAGTTACATGGGCCCTGGTTGAATTGGAATTGACGTGGAATGACCCAAGGGCACTTTGGACATTCGTAGGCAAAGGGGTAGGTGCTCAGGCACCCATATACAATTTGGATTTAGCTAGCGTATAGCTATAAGAAGAATTAGCTAGGAATGTATTAGCTACAACAAGATGTGCCATCTGGAAAGGGGTTAAAAAGATGGGGATGAGTATATTTACTGGTTACATCATTTTACTTAAACTTTAGGACAAACTTTAGGAGATACAAGAAAATACCAATCTAGTTTAGTATTGTGGGGGTTGAGGGTGCGTGTACCACCTAGCCCTTGGCCTATACTACTAAGCGCCTCTTTAGATTAAGTGTTATTTAGTATAATTTGTATTTTAGTATATTCTTTATCTTCTACTGTCCTTATTGCCTAGTTGTGTTTTTTATATTATATACTTTTAATTACTTTTTTCTGCTGTGAATGTGTGTGTGATGTCTGTATGCTAGACCTTGAATTCCCCCTTGGGGATCAATAAAGTATCTATCTATCTATCTATCTATCTATCTATCTATCTATCTATCTAAATGAAGTGAACTGAACTCAGTGGACACAGTAAATCTAATAGAATGAATTGCTCAGCTTAGATATACTATTTATCTTCTATTATTTGATGATATTATGTTGTGTCGTTTTCATTCAGCATACCTGTAAGCGGGCGAGGTACGAGGTAAATGATTTCATTGTTTCCAACATAAAGAGCCCAGTGTTTAAAGTAACCACGATTTACTTCTATAAGATCACTGCTGTAACAATACAAGAAAAAAAGACATACCTGTACTACAATTGGAATAGACTTGGTCTACACAAACCTTTTACAAATCAGGGTCTATATTCACAAAGCATTTTATCTTACTGATAAGACACTCCTGCTTTCTCAAAATCCTTTTTTCAACATATGTAAGATTTGTCAATGAGTTGCCAAACGTTGTTTATGTTTATGAACATATGATTATGAAACATAAACATGTTTATAATATTTAACACACACTTTTTTCAAAGCCTACATTACTATTTAAAAATAATAGTTTGAAATAAAGTCGAAAAGCCTACATAAGCATAATAATATGAATTATGATAACAATATCAAATATCAGCAATGAAAATAATGAGTTTTCATCACAAAAACTATATGGAAATTATAACTCATGATCTAAGCATTATTTAATTAAGTGCAAGATGAAGTGTCTTTAAACATTTCTTGAAAATCCCAAAACTATCACAAGAATGTAGAGCTAGGCCTACCCTAACTCATTCCACCAACAAGGAATCAAAGAGGAAAAGAGTGTTGATATGAATTGCAATGTCTTAAAAGCTCCAACTCCATCCACATTTTACAGTAGCCTAAGGCTATGTGTATGGTTCCCAAGATACAGGTGGCCACTATCTCAGCACCACTCTCCCCTGTAATTTACCAGATCTGTGTGAATGAGTGTTTCATTGAAATACACAACTGTTATTATGATGCAATCCTAATCCTTTTCTGTAGTTTAGCCTATTTAATCTCGTTTCGATGGTTGAATAAAATTAGGTTAACATTCCATAACTGTCAACTGTCACTGCTCCTTCTACCTTTCACTCCACATTGTTTCCTTACTGGACTTCTGTTGATTTCTTTTCAACCTCTATCTCTTCCTTTGAGTTTCCTTTGAGTTCTTTACCCCCTTTGTCTTTTAAGAGGATCACATCTTATGAGACCCCATCATCAGCTCACAGCTATTTGGGTCTGATGACATCTGTGTGTGTGTGCGTGTGTGTGTGTGTGTGTGTGTGTGTGTGTGTGTGTGTGTGTGTGTGTGTATGTGTGTGTGTAAACATGCTCCAATCACATTTTACCATAAGCCTATGTGAAAACTAGGTTTAGGATCATAGGCCTACAGTATGTGTATGGTTTCCAAGATACTCATTGCGTCTCAAGCGTCTCAAGGTGAATAGGCTACATATCTTGAGCAGATCAGACCAGCCGTCGGGGGTGGGGTGCGGGAAAGTACTGTAAACACCAGCAGACATCCTTTTATTAGATGGTCAAGGGAGAGGTGATGGTATCAACTGGTGAAGACAGAGCAAGGACAAGTGGTGGATACTGTCTGCTATGAAGTAAACAAAATAAGAAAACCCTTTTACACTAAACTATACAGAACGGTAGAGGCGACACCGTTTTGCATATATATTTTTATGCATTACACAGTTTTGCATATATTTTTTATGTATGATGGGAAGATGGTTTCCACTGATATAATTGACCTTGCTCAACACTGATTGGCTAACAGGTGTTTTGGGGCGCGAGAAGGGGTGTATAAAAAATAGGGCACAGCCATCCATAGGTCAGATCTCATCGGGGGGCTCCAGCTGATGACATCTCACCTTCGCCCTATTGCTTGACGGTTGGTCTGGACATTGTTTGGGCTGTACTATCACTGCAATACGCCACGGTGAATACAGATCAACAGTCTTCAGAGATCTCCTGTCTACATTTTCTCCTTCGGACGCCTTGTTCCAGAATACTCACTACTAAACAGCTAATGATCCCTTTTAGGATGCCACCATGTCATTGTTCCGATACTTTGTTATTTCGACCACTTAATATTTCTACAAATGTTTATTGGTCAGACATTCTATTGATCAGACAGCCTGTTATTTCAATGATTTGGTTCTCTGTAGGCTATAGTTTGACTGACTTCATACACACACACACACACACACACACACACACACACACACACACACACACACACACACACACACACACACACACACACACACACACACACACACACACACACACACACACTGGTTAGCACTTCGGACCTATAACTGTAACCGGAGGGTTGCCGGTTCGACCCCGACCAGCTGAAGTGCCCTTGAGCAAGGCACCTAACCCCTCACTGCTCCCCGAGCGCCGCTGTTGATGCAGGCAGCTCACTGCGCCGGGATTAGTGTGTGCTTCACCTCGCTGTGTGTACACTGTGTGCTGTGTGTGTTTCACTAATTCACGGATTGGGATAAATGCAGAGACCAAATTTCCCTCACCGGATCAAAAGAGTATATATACTTATACTATACTTATACCTACATATAAGTAGTGAGCAGGCCTGAAGAGTTTAGACTCAAAGAAAAAGATAAAGGTAGAGGTAGATGACAAACTAATTTCCCAAAAAGTTGGCATGTTCTTTCAGGCATTAATGGCAGTGGTTCAGGAATGAATATTATGGTTATGAAGATACTGCCACCCTTTGGCAGAAGTAGGTGTTGCAGACCATGAAAGTAGATCAGAGCAAAGAACAATTTTACTCAAATTCAATGACTTACAGTAAAAATTAGCCTACGGTGATCAAGTCTGCTTTATTGTCAATATCTTCACATGCCCAGACATACAAAGAGATCGAAATTACGTTTCTCACTATCCCACGGTGAAGACAAGACATATTTTACCAATTAAGTCCACAGACAAACATAACATTCAAGTAAACAATAAATGAGTAAATAAGAAGGCACATAAAATGAAGAAATAAGAGCAGCAAAATTGGGTTGAAATTGTGCATAGACAGTCAATATAATAGTGCAAAGTCAGGCCAATAAATGGCTGAGGTAGTTCTGTTTGACCTAAGTAAGCAAGTGGCATGGTGGTGCAAGCTATGTAAGAGCAGCAGAAGTGTTGTGTTTTCAGGACAACAGGACAACAACAACAAGTTGCAAAGTGTGCAAGTGTACAAGTGGAGTAGTGCAAAGGCAGCCATTGTGGGTCCAAAGTCCAGGATGTTATGTAGCTGAGGGGGGAGGGGGGAGAGGGGGGAGAGAGTTCAGCATCCTAACAGCCTGGTGTATGAAGCTGTTGGTGAGTCTGGTGGTGCGGGAGCGCAGGCTTCTGTACCTCTTCCCAGAGGGCAGTAGATCAAACAAATTGTGAGCGGGGTGACTTGCATTACTCACAATTGTGGTCGCCTTGCGGGTGAGGTGGGTGGTGTAAATGTCCTTCAGGGAGGGGAGTGAAGCACCAATAATCCTTCCAGCTGTGTTCACTATGCGCTGCAGGACTTTCCTGTTGTATTCAGTGCAGCTTCCGCCCCACACAGCGATACAGCTGGAGAGGATGCTCTCAATGGTGCCTCGGTAGAATGTGGTCATGATGGCTGGTGGAGCACTTGCTCGCCTGAGTTTCCGCAGGAAGTAGAGGCAGCGCTGAGCTTTCTTCGCCAGTGATGCAGTGTTGGTGGTCTAGGAGAGGTCTTCACTGATGTGCACCCCCAGGAATTTGGTGCTGCTCACTCTCTCCACCACAGCACCGTCGATGGTCAGTGGCAGGTGTTGGGTGTGACCTCTCCGGAAGTCAACAACAATCTCCTTGGTCTTGCTGACGTTCAGCAGGAGGTTGTTGTCCCTGCACCACGTGGTCAGAAGGTCGACCTCCAACCTGTATTGAGTCTCGTCGCCCTTGGTGATGAGACCCACCAGAGTTGTGTCGTCAGCAAATTTCACTATGTGATTGTTGCTGTAGGTTGCAGTGCAGTCATGCGTCAGCAGGGTGAAGAGCAGCGGACTGAGCACGCAGCCTTGGGGGGCCCCCGTGCTCAGTGTGATGCTGCTTGAGATATTGTTGCCAACACGTACTACTTGAGGCCTCTGACAGAGGAAGTCCAGTAGCCAGTTGCAGAGGTAGGTACTGAGTCCCAGTTTGTCAAGTTTGCAGATGAGTTGTTGTGGTATTATGGTGTTGAATGCAGAACTGAAGTCTATAAACAGCAATCTCACATATGAGTCTCTTATTTCCAGGTGGGTGAGGGCTGGGTGGAGGGCAGAGCAGATTGCATCCTCTGTGGACCGTTTGGCTCAGTATGCAAACTGGAAGGGGTCCAGGGTGGGGGGGAGAATGGATTTGATGTGTGACATGACAAGCCGCTCAAAGCACTTCATGATGATGGGTGTCAGTGCCACAGGGTGGTAGTCATTGAAGCAGGATGGAGCAGTTTTCTTCGGCACAGGTATTATGGTGGCAGCTTTGAAACATGATGGGACGATGGCTTGCTTCAGGGAAGTGTTAAAGATGTCTGTGAAGACATCCTTAAGCTCCTCTGCGCAGTCCTTCAGCGCACGACCTGGGACGTTGTCTGGGCCTGTTGCCTTACGGGTGTTGATAGCAGCAAGTGTCCTCTTCACGCTGTCGGCAGAGAGGCACAGGGGCTGCTCGTGTAGAGGGGGAGGGGTCTTCTGTGGGCAAGTGCTGTTTTGTGCTTCAAAGCGAGCAAAGAAACGGTTCAGATTGTTGAGCAGAGGGATGTTGCTCTCACAGCTCTGTGGCGCGGGCTTGTAGTCCGTGAAGGCCTAGTGATATTAACACGGTCTCAATGTTATCTTAACTTTATTTAGTGCCATGCTTTTGTGGTCCCTAATAATAATTTTGCTTTCCAATGTTTTGAGAGGGAAATGTTTTGCATTGCAATATTAATTGTGTTTTGCACAACAAGGCAAAGCAAGGCAAGGCAACTTTATTTGTATAGCACATTTCATACCCAAAGCAACTCAATGTACTTTACACCATCAGAGAACAACATATGAAATAAATAAAAGCTTGAAAGGCAAATAAGTGTGTAAAAGGAAGATAATAAAATACATATTTACATATAAATAAAACATAAAAGAAATAGAAACATAAATTACTATATAAAAAGCAACACAAAAGATCATACAAAAGGTAAAAAACAGGTAGTTGGAGCATTTCTTATATCCTCTGGAAGTTGGTTCCAGAGATGAAGTGCATAGCAAAAAGGTACAGGAAGTGCAGGGGCTTGAGTATGGGTGATATGATCAGATCTCTTGGATTTTCGTGAGAACTCTCAGCCATGTTTTGTATATGACTTGAAGTTATTTAGTCTTTTTGGGGAGGCCTAGGAGTCCGTTGCAGTAATCAATTCTGCTGCAGTTTTTTCAAGTTGTGCCGTGACATAAAATCTCTTAGTCTGGCAATGTTCCTCAAGTGGAAAAAGGCTGATTTAGTGATTAGATGGCTTTGTGGCTGTCGAGGTTAGGATCATTGTTAAGACACCAAGATTGTTTTAGAGGCTTTTGTAGCAACAAGTGGCTTAAACGTTGTTCTGTCCTTTATGTGTTTGACTAGATTTAGATTTAACCCAGGGTATTCATTAAATGTCTGTTCATGTTGGTAATCTATTTCCCTATCTCACCCCTCATAAGGAATGTTTAGTTGTTTAGTTGTTCTAGTTGCTAAAGGAGACATGTGGACCTTTAAGTTTAAGTTAAGCCCAGGAAAGGTCACATGTGAGAGCAGCAAACTGCACATTGCAATTGTTTAATGTTCAATAAGGAATACCTCGTAAAATACCAGTTTGACACTCAATAAACTATGGACACTTTAAAAAACGTTTTTTTTTTTTTTTGTAAGGGGTATCAAGACAGAGTTTCTGCAAAATCGTGCTTTGTTTGGTTTAAATCCAATGAAAATGGACAATATCTGCACACACAGAGCCAGCCAGCATACTAAAATGTGTGCTTTCCCAATGAAAACGATAGCTGATGCACAGGATTTTATCTTCACACACGTGGAATTGTGGACATGTTTTAGTAGACTGAGCTGAAGGAGCCTGCACGCATTCTACTTACCCTTAAGGTGCACCTAAAGTAGGCCTAGCCGCAAAGTATTTTTCCTTTGCACATGACCGGTACCGGGCTCCATATTTACTCGATCTGTGCAACTCGTCTCATTTTAACCATTATTTGGCAGAACCATTTCCTTATTTTGTCCTGTGGTCTTACGAGAAAACAAAACGCCAAAAGTAGATAGGCGAACCTTTTAAATTGATCAAGCAATTGCTTAGACTTGTAGGCCTATTGGGAATGCCTGCGACGACAACAGGTATCAGCACTCAACAACAGTCGACCTGAGTAGGTTAGTCTTGGTCTTGGTCCACGTTAATGTGAAAGTAGCCTACTTCGTGCAGATAGAGGCCTACTGGTTAGCCTACAATATCGTGCGAGTGTTTTCTGTAATGAAAATTATGTAAAAGCCACATATTCTGATGTTACGTTACCGACATGTAAATTGATCCAGAATTCGTTAACGTTAGCATTTCTAGAGGCTTATTTGTTTTACCCACTAGGCTAATTAGGCTAGGCTGTGCATGAGATGAAGCTTGTTGTTCAGTAGTCGTGTTTACTATTTTAAGTCTTGGTAAAAAAATAATGGATGTTTTAACCCCTCACAGAACATATTGGTTATGATGTGTTATTCATGTTCTAATCTACAGATTGATACGGTTGCTTCAGATTCAGCTGCATAGCTGGCCTCATGGATAGGCATATCTCAGAGGATGAGGTAATTTCCTGAGTAGGCTATAGGCCAAATTTCAACATCTAGTCGAACTTAATCTTTTTCATAATATAACTTTTTAGTTTTTATGAAAAGATTGCTGCATACATTGACAAGTATAATGTTTTGTAACAATCCCAAGATGTAATCTGCAGTAACACACAGTCCTTCAAGCATTCACAATTGTGTTATGATGTCATTTGATTTGATTTATTCAGAATCCTTTTTTTTGCTTTCCAAAGGATTTTGAGGATGCCAGTGATCTTTTAGGGGAAGAGGATAACTCGGTCGCAAACACAGGTTTGGCATGCCAATGATTCGATGATGACAACAAAAAAGACTGTACTAGCAGATAAATTACAAAACTCTGTGAGGGAATCTTATACTGTACTTTGGAATAATGCATTTTAAAATCGAGTCATCCCATTATGTAAAAGAAATACAGTGGCACTGCAATACAAGAGTAGATGTGTATGTTATGTTCATAATGCCCTGGAATAATATTTGTTGTATTCAAAACAACTGTATCTGCAGATGTTCCAGCTCCAGGTGACCTGACCTTACAGAGCATCAGCACCCACTCTGCTGTTCTTATTTGGGACCCACCTGAGGGGATAGACACCTTTGGGCTCAGCTTCTTCACCAATGGAGAACAGGCAGAGACCAGGACCACCAACTCCAACAGTGCTGAAGTGGAGAAGTTGAAACCTGGGACAGAGTACACCTTCAGTGTTGCCTCAGTCACAGAGAAGGATCGGTGGAGTTCGCCAGTCAATGTGACCACACACACTAGTAAGAACCTAAAACTTCATGATCAGAAAGTATCTTACTTTACTGAATAAGCACCCACATACATTATTTAAGTAAAAATAGTGAGGCAAATGCATCTGATTAAGACTCTTGTGTCCATAATAGCTGAACGCTGTGATCAACCACTGTGTTCATCAGTTGTTTTTCAATAGTTCACATGCTGTGTGAACAAGTTGCACTGATATAGTTTTTCTATAGTTTTTTTTTTATATTACTTTGTCTACTCTCTTATATGTCCATATTTATTTTATGCTGGTCTCTAGACTTTATCCTTGCACTGTTGCACTGTTGGACTTACTCATTTGCACCATCACCATGACACTCACTCTCACAGAGCACCTTACCTTACTATGCACAGAGAAACACAGGCTCAGTCCCTGCCTCAGTCATTGCAAGCGCCTCATGCTTAATCACTATGTGGATACTGTTTTAGACTTGATTTAGATTTAATGTTATTTAGTATAATTTGTATTTTAGTATATTCTTCATCTTCTGCTGTCCTTATTGCTTAGTTGTGTTTTTTATATTATATATTTGTATTACTTTTTCTGCTGTTAGTGCATGTTGTGTGTGATGTCTGTATGCTACTGAGACCTTGAATTTCCCCTTGCGGACCAATAAAGTATCTATCTATCTATCTATCTATCTATCTATCTCTCTCTCTCTCTCTCTCTCTCTCTCTCTCTCTCTCTATTTATCTACTGTATCTATCTATCTATCTATCTATCTATTCACACATGCAGCTGCCAAAATGCATTTGATTCTACAGCTGTACTGTTACTGGCTACTGTAAAGAAGCATTCCAGATTTGTACAAAAAGTGAAGATTTCTTTTATTTTAAACATTTTCAGAACCAGTTCCTCCAGAGAGAATCCAGGTGAACCATGTCAGTGCAGACTCCGTTTCCCTCAGGTGGGAGTCACCTGACTTTCCGGTATGGGAGTACCATGTGACCTGCTGGCAGGGAGATGAACTCGTCCAGGAGATGGCAACTAAATCTCAAGATGCTGTGCTCAACAGCCTGTTACCAGGTGTGAAGTACTCCATTGCGGTCACAACTGTCCTTGAGAATGGCAGTGAGAGCAAGATGGCCACCAGATATGCACACACAAGTAAGTCTCCTGGAATTTTTATTGTGGCAAAAAACTAAAAATATATGCCTCCCTCTGGGTTAGATTGAAATCTTGATCACATTGCATAATTGCGGAGGGCAGCCGTGGCCTACTGGTTAGCGCTTCGGACTTGTAACCGGAGGGTTGCCGGTTCGAACCCTGACCAGTAGGAACGGCTGAAGTGCCCTTGAGCAAGGCACCTAACCCCTCACTGCTCCCCGAGCGCCGCTGTCGTAGCAGGCAGCTCACTGCGCCGGGATTAGTGTGTGCTTCACCTCATAGTTCACCATCATAGTTCATACATTCTCTCATAGCTTTAGATATCATGTACACACTCACACTCTCTCTCTCTCTCTCTCTCTCTCTCTCTCTCTCTCTCTCTGATGTGCAGTTAAGATGCATTCCCAATTAATTAGAGTAACTAACGTTCAAGTTAGATCTGCTGCATGATCATCCTTGCATGTAACACGGCAGGGGCGCAGGAGGCTCGGAGGACGTGGGGGATATGTCCCCCGCAGTGCTGAAGAGACAGCCGTCGTCCCCCTCACTTTTGATAAGGAAAAAAAGCTTTATAGGTACGCTAAATAAATAATAACATAAAGGATTTGCGCTAACTATGTAAAACTCCCCATTAACAGCATCACATCACTAACCACAGCCATCTACAGTACTGTAAGACGGCACAATCTCATATTCACTCTGTTGGATATCTGAAGCCAGTTTGTCTACTAACAATCATAAAATAATCCAGGCTACTTACTTAGCATAAATCATTCATCATCATCATCTTTATTTGAGGCAGGCTGGTATTCGAGGCAGGCTTTTTAAAATATTTCTAACCTGCATTTAGACATGTGTTTCGTTTGGAGCGGCATACCGGTAGGCTATTAAAAGCATTTTCGGTTTGGTTTGGGATTTAATTTACTTTTGGACTGTTTGATTATATTGCTAAATGTTGGGACTGATGGGCACTGAAATCTGGGAGATATTTGATGGTTCACTGTTTCATGCAGTTGAAAAAGTGTCGGGATTTCCACTGCTGTTTATTGCGATACATTGAATAGGGGTTGTGCTGTAATGGAAACCTTTTTGCGAAGCCAAGTAGCCTAAATTGAGTTATTGTTTAATTATGCATGATTTAGTAGCCTACTTTTTTTTTAATAAAATTCGTAGGCTGGAATGCCCTGAGTCGCAATAATTGTGTTTAAATGTAATAGCCTTCAGCCTCTGGCAATTAGCTCAAAAGGGACGGCAAGAGAATGAGCTTGAGAACGTGTGTTGGAGACCCATGGTAGAAAAACAACTTTTCTTTGCCAACCGTAGGCTATTAATCCAACCAACATAATACAATACAATACAACATATAATAAAATATTAAGAAGAGGTGTTATTTCATTGACTTAAATCGTAACAATGTCTTCTAGTGGACTGATGGTAATTGTTGGTATGGTAGGCAATTGTTACCCCGTCTTGTATATGGGAACCTGCCTTTATTTGTCCTGCTGTAAATAGAATCAATCCCGGGCATAATTTGAGGATTTATGGTAGACTAGTGCTCAACTCCTCCTGCTCAACATGACATTAGCTGTTTATTGATAACAAACTCAACTAGCCTACTTATCAACTCGTTTTTACTAGCCTAACTATAAAATACAAGTCTATCAACGTTTTTGTTCTAAGACATTTATTTCAAACATAATTTCAAGACACAAATTGGATACTTCATTTACCTTGGTGCATAAATCCCAGAGAGTAGGCTACCACACCCCAGAGTGATGGGCCCATGGGCGGATTATGAACTTTCGGGCCCCTGGGACCAGATGTATTAAGGTTGTCGCATATGTGGGAGGGAGGGTTTGGGGGTCCTCCCCCATAATTTTTTAATTTGTTTGATGTGATTTCCTGTATTTTGGTGCATTTTGGGGATGGCCAATACTACATTCAATAGCCTACATCCTGATTTGTTGATATTGAGGCAATGATTCCATGCAAAAGCTTGGGCTTTAGGGCCCCCTGACCCCATGGGCCCCTGGGCCTGGGCCCGGTAGGCCCGTCCAGTAATCCATCCCTGGATGGGCCTAGCGTTCTTCTCCGTTCAGTGTGGGGTGTAAACAAGCTGAGAATTTAGCGGTGTCACGTCTGCCTGTCACAGACGTGGGGAGCTCTTTGAAGCTTGGGATAATGTGATACAGTTACTACAGTAACAGTATTTTATTTTACTTCTTATGTCATTTTTTTTTTTAAATTGTATAAATGCTTTGTTTAAATGCTGTTGGAACAAATAGTTATAAAGGCAACAAAAGTTCTAACGTTGCATAAATATTAACTGCAAAGACACAGTGGGGAGTTAATTTGGTTTATACCAGAGAATTTAAGTAGGCCTAACTAGGCTGTTTGATCATGTAGTCTATGTTTGGATCATAGGCATGATGATTCATTCATGGCTTCATAAAATATCAACATATCATGTTGCTTTTTTCTACCATTGGCCCAAGTAGTGACCAGTATTCTACCATTGGCCCAAGTAGTGTGAAATAAATAATAAAAAATAAATAAATAAAGGTAGAATTGCACATAGCAAGAAGCTGGTCTGAGGGCAGATCTGGCGTTGTGCTCATCTCACAGTTAAAAATATTTTGAAAACGATCAATTATCTTAATATTCTGGCAAGTTTAAAATATGATGGTCGAAAGTGGGCCAGAGGTGGCGATCCGATATCTGGAAATCTGATCTCTCTATGGGTTTGTGTTCACAATTTGGTCCCCCTCACTTTCAAAATATCTCCTGCGGCCCTGTAACACGGAGTCGGTGCATTTTGACATCGTAAACATTCTTAAAGAGAGAAAAGCAGTTTGCAGTAAAGCTATTTATTGGCTACATTTTGGTACCCCCTCTGTCCCTTGGTGCCCTTGTGTGTGATGCGAGTGGTTTAGAGTTGTGTTATTGTGTAGCAGCCTAAAGTTGAAACATTTCCTTTTGTCACTTACCAATATTTGCCCTGATGCACTCGTTGATGCAGACACATGCACTCACTTTGGACTCCTTTCCCTGCTGCTGCCCCTTTCTACATTAGAGCAACTAGGCTAGACAGGCGCGCACGTGGAACTACATACTAGGATAGACAGGCGCGTATTTTCCGGACTATAAGTCGCTCCTGAGTATACTGTAAGTTGCATCAGTCAAAAAATGCGTCATGAGCAGGAAAAAAACATATATAAGTCGCACCGGACTATAAGTCGCATGTATTTAGAAATGTATTTCACAAAATCCAAAACCAAAAACAGAGACTATGTGACTGGATTATTGAGGCCAAAAAGATGCATGTTAATGAAGACAAAGGAGTGAAGGCAGCCAAGAGGAGGGCAGGAAGGTAACTGCAAAGCAAAAGATCCACTGAAAGAAAATGCCATGTGGTAGACCAAGATGTAAAAAAACTCACGAGAGAGAAAAAGATGCAGTTTTAAAAGGACGTGACCGAAGCAAGCAGGCGATAGGCCCGACGGTAATTGTAAAGCAATTTACAAAAGATTCACTGAACAAAAATGCTGATGTGGTACATGAAAATTTAGCTAAAAATGTGGAGAATGCAATGCAATCAAGCATTTTGGACGATGTGGAGAGACAAGCCGGCAGCAGATTAAATGCTGGAGAGCGAAAAAGATGCGTTTTTAAAAGGAAGTGCAGACCGAAGCTGCTGCAAGCAGGTGACATTTAGAAATATATTTCACAAAATCCAAGACCAAGAACAGACAGACTATGTAACTGGACACATTGAGGCCAAAAATATTGAGAATTCTACAGGGAATGTTACTGAAGACGAATGAGTGAATATGGCAAGAGGCAAGCTGAAGGCTGCTGACAAAGGCCCGACGCTAATTGTAAAGCAATTTACAAAAAAATCACTGAACAAAAATGCTGATGCGGTACATGAAAATTTAGCTAAAAATATGGAGAATGCAATGCTTCAGCCTCTAGCTCAGAAGGGGGCGGCATGCAGCTTGAGAGCATTGACAGCAACGTGTTGGAGACTCATGGTGTAGGACAATGACTTTTCATTGGCAACAATACCAACCAACAATATAAAATATTAAGAAGAGCTCTTTTATGAGTTAAATTGAAACAAAATTATACTGGCTTTTATTTTTCCAAATCTGAGGCCCGGCTAGAATCCCAGCCATAATTTGACGATTTAGGTATGCACGTGTGTTTCAGGCATAGCCAAGCACTAATCTCTGACTGAAAGTGCACAGGACTTGTGCATTTGAGAGCGCTCTCTCGTGGCTGTAGACGTAATGTTTCACGTAGGGTTCATGTCAGTTAATATAAATTAACATTTAAAAACAAGTTCAATTATATATTTTTTTCATATATAAGTCGCACCTGACTATAAGTCGCAGGACCAGCCAAACTATGAAAAAAAGTGCGACTTATAGTCCGGAAAATACAGTACTAGGCTAGACACGCGCGCACTTGTAACTACGTCGTGGGGTCTGGGATCATAGCTGTGGTTGCGCGGCAATTGCTAGGTAATAAGGTAAACCCTATTTCTGCTGCCAATCAACAAAAAGCATGCCTTTTATATCTGTGTATGTAGGCTACACAGGACCTCCCACCCCGCCCCCTATCATAGTTCATACATTCTCTCATATTAGATATCATGTACACACACACACACACATCGGTACATCGGGATCGGTACTGTTCATGCCTGAGAAGTAAGAGTGTGCCCATTTCTAGAATGAATCAATTAAGCCGAGTAAAACCAGGCATTTATTATTCACTGTTAGCATGTTCCCCTTTCCCTAACATTCAAATATGGAATCAGTGATAATTTCACAAATGTACAGTATACTCGATTTTTACAGCGCCGCCTGAGTTTATAAACTCCATCATGATGTCATTAATGCACACACATTTTAATTTCCATTGGATATGAAAAAATATGAAATGAGCAGCTTTTGAGTTTTGATTGACTGCTGGCACTAACATTGATTAAGCTGTCAAAGTATTTAGTTGATGAAAGTGGGAAAACTTGATTATGAGTCTGTGTGGAAAAAATGGAACTTTTTGTGATAATTGTGATATGCATCAAGTCTATACCATACAGTAGGCTATACCATTGCATCCAGTCTGTTTGTTTTTATATATAGAGTGTGGGGTCTCCCTGTTAGAAGTTATTTCCTTTGCTACTCTCACCTTGCAGCTACAGGGAGTTCAAGCTTCTGTAAAGCACCTTGAGATTGGCGCTTTATAGGTAAAACTCATTGGAGCAGAATTGGATGGAACTAAACCTAGAAATCTTTTCTGTCCCTTTATGGTCTTTTCCCGATCAATACACAATCGATTTGGAACAAAGTATTTAAAAATGGCTTGCACAGATAGATAATTAAAATAGCCCCCGCAAAATGAATGATGGCCCATCACTCATTGATGTTATTGGATCAAGTTGATGGTTTTAGCTTGTTTTCACTGTATATCACAGGTTAGTGCGTGACAATGAAAAGTGTAGTGCTACAGTGCTGATGCTGCCTCTGTGCTCTATTCAAACAGAGACCAAGCTGGAGGGCCTTCTGGTTGACTTGGGGCTGGAGAACCACTACAAGGAGAAGCTTTCTCTCAGCGCCGTCTTGCAGATCAATGAGAACACTGTCACTGATGAAGCAGCCATCTCCCTGTCAGCCCTGCCATGGTGTTTCTTAAAGAGGTTAATGATGGTGAATGTGACTGCCAGAAGTGTGAAGTGCTTTTCGCAACTTGATGTGTGCTTAGATAGCGCTGACTTTGATATTTACAATGATTTGGACAGCTTGGTGGATTGCATGGGCTCAAGCATTGTAATAAACCCTTTAGATATTGTGACTGCTCTGTTTCTGTGTTCCGATGGCTTTCTGCAGCAGGAGATGGCCTTGAAAATGTCTATGTGTCAGTTTTCAGTGCCTTTGCTTCTCCCATCTTGTGATACAAACCAGCCAATGTTTATGGTCTGGGCTTTGCGGGATATTGTTAAGAAGTTCAGACCACACTCTCTTGGGGATCCTAGAGGATTTGTAGAAGAGAGAATTGTTCTCTCTTATTTGCCAATGATTTCGTTTGTTAGGTTAGGTGAATGTGGTTTTTCCAAATCACAAATCCTGAACAAATTACTCAGCAACCCCCAGCAATACCATGACACCTTCCTTCACCATGATATGGACTGTGGGGACAGTCCACGGAAGATCTCTGATGGATTGGTGGAAATTAGCTGGTACCTTCCTTGCGGGAACAGAAACATTGATATTTTTCCTGAGCCAGTGACTGTGGCCAACTTGAGAGGTGACATTCGCTCGTTTGAAACACAGTACTCCTTCTTGTGTCGGACATCTTCAGCTGTTTTTGTCTTTTTTGACAGTTTGGATACAGATCACAAAATATTAACAACACAGCATCACAAGGCACAGTTGTTCTTGGTGGGCAATGCTCAAAACAAGAACTTCAAAATGAACGACTTGAAGCTGGTTGCCTCTGAACTGCACTTGAAGAAAGCCAATATCATTCTTAAAGTCAAACAAATGAATGATGCAGACTTTGTCAAAAATCTGCGTTCGATGGTGACAAACTGGCTAAAGAGTGACCCATCTAAAATGCAGCTGGAACAGATGACTGACATTGCCCATGAGCTTGGCATCCATGTGGATGAGGACAACAGGGAATGCCAGAATGCTAAGAAAAATGCTTTTGAAATCACTTCAAAAATCAAGGACACATTACAGTTCAAGGACACCCAACTCCCCTTGCAAGGGAATATCTGGAAGGAGCTGGCAAAACTTGAGAAGGAGGAGTGCAGACTGAGACATGCTGATCAGAATATTGAGAAGTACAAGAGTGACCTTGAGACACAAAAGTTGAACCTCAGGAAAGAGCAACAGAGCTATGACATGTCAGAGGCCATGACATGTTTCCTTGGTGCATTATCAACTTCTAGACAAGAAAGGTCTTACTTTCTAAAATGGATGAGGATGAATTTGGACAACTTGTCTCGGGAAAGTCTCACAGGTCTTAGAGACCAATACAAGGAAAAATGTCAAGATTCAGTTATAAACAAAGAAGAAATCAAAGAACTTGACAAACAGATTTCCAATAGTTATTTGGGAATTGAGCACTTTGTGCGAGAAATGGGCCAGCTCTATGAGTCCACATTAACCCTGCCCAAAAATTCGGAAGGCAGAAAACAAATGATGCATTTGCCTGAACTGTGTGCCAAGCTACTGCTAGATGGCTTTCCCTTGGAACTTGTAGATGGGGATGCCTCCAACATACCATTGAATTGGGTGAGAGATGTGTTACTGCAACTTGATTGTCTGGTAAAGCCCAGAAACAAGATCATTGTGGTTACTGTCTTAGGGGTCCAGAGCACTGGAAAGTCCACTCTCCTGAACACTATGTTTGGGGTACAGTTTGCTGTTAGTAGTGGGAGATGTACTCGCGGGGCTTTCATGTTGCTTATAAAAGTTGGTGATGACCTCCGTTGTAGGATGGATTGTGATTACTTGATGATAATTGACACAGAGGGTTTGAAGTCCCCAGAACTGGCTCGGCTTGATGACAGCTACGAGCATGACAATGAGTTGGCCACGCTTGTGGTCGGACTCAGTGACATCACAATAATTAACATCGCCATGGAGAACTCTACAGAGATGAAAGACATTCTCCAGATTGTGGTGCATGCGTTTCTAAGGATGAAAGAGGTGGGAAAGAAACCAATTTGTCAGTTTGTGCACCAGAATGTGGCTGATGTCTCTGCACATGACAAAAACTTGAGGGACAGAAAGCTCCTTCTGGAACAACTAAATGAAATGACGCAAGCAGCAGCCAAAATGGAGGGCAAGGAGGAGAACCAGAAGTTCACAGATGTGATGGAGTATGACCCAGAAAGAGGAAACTGGTACATTCCTGGACTATGGCACGGAAATCCTCCCATGGCTCCTGTCAATGCAGGCTATAGTGAGGCTGTCTATGATTTCAAGAAGACCATGATCCAAGTGTTTGGAAACTGTAACACATCTGGAAACAGCATCAAGGATTTCCTTGAGTGGACAAAGAGCCTGTGGAACGCCGTGAAGTACGAAAATTTCATATTCAGCTTCAGGAACAGCTTGGTGGCAGACGCCTACATGCGGCTATGCACGGAGTACAATAAATGGGAGTGGGATTTCAAGAAGCACATGTACTCATGGCTCACCAGCGCTGAAACCAAAATCTCCAACTTTGAGGTGACCAAGACCGCTTTGGACAATGACATCAATGACTTTCTATCTCAGTTGAAAACCAAGGCTGTCCTAGAACTTGACCAGATGGAAAAAGTTGTTCTCAACAGTCTGACAGAGTACTTCAAGCAGACAGAAGGACATGTCTATCTTGTGGAGCGATACCGCGAGGTTTTTACCAGAAGTGTAGAATGTCTCCGAAGAGACTTGGAGAAATCTGTGCTGAGCAAACTTCAGATGGCTGTTTCCATTAGTAAGGGAATGAACAAATTGGAAAGTATAAAAAAAAAACACACTGATGTCATGGAAAGTAAAGTACTGCAGCTTCTTGACAAATGTAAAACCAGCAGTTCAAAGAAAACTGATGCAGAGCTCTTGGAAATCTTCGAGAAGATGTGGGAAGAAACTGTGTCTGAGATAGCCTTCCATGGATTGGAGCCAACGGACATTGTAAGTAATGTATACCATCACCTGAGGTCAAATTTGAAACAGAGAGGAGGTACAGTGAACAAAATGATTAACAATGTCAATCTGTTAGAGTTGGGTACACAGCCCTTCACTGTTACTCCTGACAATTTCATCCGGAGGATTGTGCACAGTGTCAAAAGCTTTTTCTCTGATGACTACAAAATGATGGCCCAGGATGTAGCAGACAATCTCATTCAGAATTGCTTGTCATTTGTTGAAGAGAAATGTTGTGGAACATCTGACTATAATGAAACTTACATTCAAGAGATCCTGCACAAGATTGACAACACGCTATCCTCCAATCGTAAGCTTCACTCTTCAGAAATATTTGAAGTTTCTCTTAAACTCCATATCTGTGGAATTGCTGCCAGACGTTTTCAGGACATGCACAATCGCTTCATACATGATAATGATCCACATAGGTGCCTCCAGCATTTCAAAGAAAAGTACTTTGCAGATTTCAAAGACCTGTACAATGAGCGAGACCAGTGCAAGAGGAAAGCAGAACAATTCGCAATGTTGTGCCTCAAACCTGCTGTGGAGTCTTGGGTTGCAGCCTCTCTAGGTCCAGACATAGTTGATGAAATGTTGGAGGGAAAAAATGCACTACAGTTCAGCACTAGAACATCTTTCCAGTATTCAATCCTGAAAGAGCTTCTCTTGGAATGCAACTTTGATAAGTATGTCAAATACATCCGTTCATACGAGGACTTTGTGAAGGATTGGATATCTGACCAGATCAGGGAGCACTTGGGAAATGGAAATAAGATGTCACAACTGGAGGACAAGTACTTCAAGACGATCTCAAAAGAAATCCTCAAGGCTATTCAGACCGCCCAGGGGAAGACCCCTTCAGAGACCACTGTTAAGAACTTCATTCAAAACATTTGCAGAGAACTTGAAGGAAAACTGGCCATTCCTAAGGATGCACTTGATGCCGTCATGGCTCTCAGCAATGCGAAGGTTGAACCATTTGCCCAATCGCTCTCAGGCTTCATTGAGGACATCGAAAAGTCACTGAAGGAGAAATTCCTAAAACTAGATGTTAAAACAAGACTCCAAACTCTCAAGCTGAAACCACAAGATGAGCTGTTCAAACGAGTCTTCGGATGTGGCCAGCAGTGTCCATTCTGCAAAGCACCCTGCGAAGCTGGTGGGGAGGCTCACACAGATCACTGTGCTTCAATCCACAGGCCTAAGGGTCTGGGTATGTACCGATGGGAACAAAGTGAGAAACTACTCATTGATATTTGCTCCTCATCTGTGTTCAGTGACAATCGGTTCAGATGCTTTGAGACAAATTATCAGTGGCATCCTTATAAGAAATATCGTGAGATTTACTCTGATTGGCACATTCCAGCAGACCCCAGTATTCAAGCCTCAGATTACTGGAAATATGTCATGGTAAAATTCAACACACAGTTTGCAGTTATCTACAGGGCAAAGCCAGCTGATATTCCCACTGCTTGGCAAGCAATCACCAAAAAGCAGGCTGAGGATAGCCTGAAAGAGTCCTTTAGAGTGACCTAAATCACACCAAGCCTAGTTTCAGTGAGCAGTGATGTACACTGATTGTCTGAACTTGAATGATCCTTCAAAATAACCTGTAGGTGGATTAGTGAGTGGTGCTGATTTTCCTTTTGCTCTTTATTGTGTTCTAGTTTTTCTATTTTTTTAGTTTTACTACACACAAAAAAAACTGATTGCCTTCAATGATAATGTTTTGTTTGATACAGTGGTTTTTTTGTGTGATTATGAAGCATGATCATATGAAAAACTATAACTGTGTGTCTTAGTACAAACATAAATTTTGTTCATGTTTGTTAGGGTACCGTATGGTAGTTGCATCATTAAATACTCCCCATAATGTAATCTTTGCTTCTGTTGCAATAAAATATGTAAACTGTGAACTGGTTTGAAATTAATTTTATTTTAAGATAACAAGTAAACATAAGTAACATACGCTGAAGTGGTCAAGACGCAGTACTTTTAATACTTTTCAGTACTTTTTTACTTTTACTTCACAGTAATATAATGATCAATAATTGCAAGGGGGACATTAATAATATAATTTTGATAATAGCCTTTACTAAAGGGTCAGAATAGTACATAGTATTTTTTCACTGATGTGCTCTTTGCCAAATTGTAAGTACTCATGTTATCAGTCAATGTGTTTAATAATTGTTCATACAAAACTGGGAGATTTTCATATTAGCCCCACATGCCAATTCTTCTCTTCCTCTATACCAGTTTTACCTGCATTCTCCCTTTTACCTCAGAGAACCTCTATATCTCAGTCTTGGGGAATTAGTGTCTTGAGAAAGAAATCACTTTTAGATAGATAGATACTTTATTGATCCCAAAGGGGGGAAGATAGATAGATAGATAGATACTTTATTGATCCCAAAGGGGGGGGGGGGGGGGGGGTAGATAGATAGATAGTTTATTGATCCCAAAGGGGGGAAGATAGATAGATAGTTTATTGATCCCAAAGGGGGGAAGATAGATAGATAGATAGATAGATAGATAGATAGATAGATACTTTATTGATCCCAAAGGGGGTGAAGATAGATATATAGATAGATAGATAGTTTATTGATCCCAAAGGGGGTGAAGATAGATAGATAGATAGATAGTTTATTGATCCCAAAGGGGGGAAGATAGATAGATAGTTTATTGATCCCAAAGGGGGGGAAGATAGATAGATAGATAGATAGATAGATAGATAGATAGATAGATACTTTATTGATCCCAAAGGGGGGAAGATAGATATATAGATAGATAGATAGATAGTTTATTGATCCCAAAGGGGGGAAGATAGATAGATAGTTTATTGATCCCAAAGGGGGGAAGATAGATAGATAGATAGATAGATAGATAGATAGATAGATAGATACTTTATTGATCCCAAAGGGGGTGAAGATAGATATATAGATAGATAGATAGTTTATTGATCCCAAAGGGGGTGAAGATAGATAGATAGATAGATAGATAGTTTATTGATCCCAAAGGGGGGAAGATAGATAGATAGTTTATTGATCCCAAAGGGGGGGAAGATAGATAGATAGATAGATAGATAGATAGATAGATAGATACTTTATTGATCCCAAAGGGGGGAAGATAGATATATAGATAGATAGATAGATAGTTTATTGATCCCAAATGGGGGAAGATAGATAGATACTTTATTGATCCCAAAGGGGGGAAGATAGATAGATAGATAGATAGATAGACAGATAGATAGATACTTTATTGATCCCAAAGGGGGGAAGATAGATAGATAGATAGATAGATAGATAGATAGATAGTTTATTGATCCCAAAGGGGGGAAGATAGATAGATAGATAGATAGATAGATAGATAGATAGATAGATAGATAGATACTTTATTGATCCCAAAGGGGGGAAGATAGATATATAGATAGATAGATAGTTTATTGATCCCAAAGGGGGGAAGATAGATAGATAGATAGATAGATAGATACTTTATTGATCCCAAAGGGGGTGAAGATAGATATATAGATAGATAGTTTATTGATCCCAAAGGGGGGGAAGATAGATAGATAGATAGATAGATAGATAGATAGATAGATAGATAGATAGATAGATAGATAGATAGATAGATACTTTATTGATCCCAAAGGGGGGAAGATAGATAGATAGATAGATAGATAGTTTATTGATCCCAAAGGGGGGAAGATAGATAGATAGATAGATAGATAGATACTTTATTGATCCCAAAGGGGGGAAGATAGATATATAGATAGATAGATAGTTTATTGATCCCAAAGGGGGGAAGATAGATAGATAGTTTATTGATCCCAAAGGGGGGAAGATAGATAGATACTTTATTTTTATATTATTTATATAATATAAATATAATATTTATATACTTGAATGTCCCCTTTGGGATCAATAAAGTTCACACTACTAGGCACACATTGACATGTGGACAGACAGAAGATGGAGACTGGAAGTAGTGGGGCATTCTTCAATGCCATTATCTTACAATGTTTTAGGCTTATAGTGTTCTAATTTATGAGATCATCTTAGGGAATTCAGCCATCACCATTTCACCCACTACTCTTTGTGTGGCTGCAGTTTAGGATATTAACCACTAGAGGGAGCCGAAAGATTACATGTTGGCTCATAAGCAGCTTAATAACTTTTAAGTGTTAAAGCATTTATCTATCATTTAGTTTATATGTATGTATGTATGTATGTATGTATGTAAATACTAGACACAAATCCTACAACCTGCAGCATTCAATGTGGATTTTGTCAGGGGCCAAGTAAGCCACCCTAAGTCTATCCTTGTGAGCGTCCGTTATCTCCACCCCACTCAGTAGGATGTCTGGTTTACTTTTATTAGGTTGCTGTTTGAAACGGCAACTTTAAGGATGCAAATCGGGGGCTCTGCTACTCTCCTCTGCATCCCTTAAGTGATGATCTGGAGGAGAACATTATCTTCACATCACTGGCATGTCACCTACACAACGCTTAGGCCTGCAGACACATCATAATTTTCATGCTGCATCATGCGGCAGTGGCATTGTGTGTGTGTGTGTGTACATGTACACTCGCAGACACTCAGTATCACTCACCCACACTCAATATTGATATTACCTTTCCCCCATTGACACTCTTAAATATGAATATAATATACACTCTTAAAATGAATATCTGGACACAGAGATGTGTTATAAAACATCGTAAGTTGTGTTGTTTTCAACACATAGCGTGTACTGTAATAAATTAAAAAAAGGAAACAAGAAAGAAGAACACAAACTGTTGTGTTGTTTTCAACTCATTCGTTTTAAGAGTGTAGACATCTCAGACAGAACTGAGTGTGCTGCTTGTGGAATTGCACTACAAGACTTCATACTGGAGAGACACCCAGAGTGACATGTATCATCATGATTTACAACATTACAGTGAGTGAGTAAGACAACATGCTTTCAGAGTAGATTTGGAATTTTGACTGACAGTTGACACTTAAGTTTATTGATGTGGCAGACACACTGCAAATAAAAGTTCAGGGAATATAGAATATATACATTTTACACGACAGTGCCAGACTGTCCCTTTGCCAATGTCTTGTCCTTCCTGTTGAACTACTCCCAATACTGTCCTACAGCACAGTTCATAAAAAGACAAAATGATATAAAAAAGACACATGATTTAATCATACATTTCACGCCATCTGCTGGCTGTAAACTTCTATGCCAGTACCATGGAAATACAAACGGTACCTTTGAAATAGCTCAAATAAACAGTTTGAACAGTAAATGTGATAATCCTGATCCTGATTAAAAAAAAAACATTTGATCTGATCCCTGTATCCACTAAGCATTGTAAATAAAGCATAGTAAACACATTATAAAGTATCCATAATGCCTCTTAATGATCAACATAAGTCTAAATAATAATTCATACATAGTAATGACTGCAGTATAAATAGTTACAAAGTTATAATATAAGCCCTTTCAGCCTCAAGTATCAGAGTGCATAGTAAATGTTTTTTGGTCTACTGATAATTATACTGATGAACATTCTTCCGACACTTTACAATCATCCAACTGTTCATCCAAATAAAACAGAACTACATCAGCAGTATGGCTATAAAGACAGAATATGAACAATTCAGCATCAGATAAATGGTAAGGCACAATGGTTAAAGTAAGACTAAATACATTGCCAAACATGATGAACGTGACATATATTTCTTGTAATGTATTTGAAAGATTTGTCAACTAATGTATTTTCTTTACCTGAAAGTCACTAACCCGTGGAACCCATAAAATGTGAGACACACTAAAGATTGACCAATGAGGACCGAATGTAACAATGTCTCACTACACTTCCCTCCCCACACTTCAATTCTTCTGAGCATGTTGTGCTTTATCATTATGTTTTCTTTCCTCTGCTCTGGTCCATTAAAATCACTCCAACAGCACTTTGCTCTGATATATTGTAAGTCGCTTTGGATAAAAGCGTCTTCTAAATCATATAACCATATATGGCGTGTTTGTGCGGTTTCCCTCCTACTTTGTTGTGCAGGTCACTCTCTCACTTCTGAACACATGAACTACATCAGAGCGATCCCTTTCCTGTGCGTTGTATGGCATGGCGTGAGTATGAAACACATCAGGTCAAATCCAGTGGAGATATCAGCACACCTACAGGGTCACCACAGCTCAAAGCGTGCGTCTCCCTGGAAGAGCTGTCTGCTCTGAATCTTATTGTTGAAGAGTCTGCAGACAGGAACACATGAAAATGTTTCATCTTCACTGAATTTGACAAATAAAAAATAACATAAATGTACAAAGTACAATACCTTAATATCATACTAACCTTACGGTCTGAATGGATGTTGCTGCATTGACGGTGTTGTGGATCAGCTGAGCCCCTTCATCTGTGATGCTGTTGTTACTGAGGCTGGAGGAAGCAGGAAGTGCATGACGACATGACAGGAAATACCAACAACCACATGTACAGACACAGAAACAAACACAACAACCACATGTACACACACAGAAACAAACGCAACTACCACATGTACACATACAGACACAGAAACAAACGCAACAACCACATGTACAGACACAGAAACAAACGCAACAACCACATGTACAGACACAGAAACAAATGCAACAACCACATGTACAGACACAGAAACACATGTACAGACACAGAAACAAACGCAACAACCAAGAAACAAACGCAACAACCACATGTACACAGACACAGAAACAAACGCAATAACCACATGTACAGACACAGAAACAAACACAACAACCACATGTACAGACACAGAAACAAACACAACAACCACATGTACAGACACAGAAACAAACACAACAACCACATGTACACACACAGAAACAAACGCAACTACCATATTTTCCGGACTATAAGTCACACTTTTTTTCATAGTTAGCCAGTCCTGCAACTCAGGTGCAACATACATATATTTATATATATGTTTTTTTCCTCTTCATTAAAAATTTTTTGACTGGTGCGACTTATACTCCGGAGCGACTTATAGTCCGGAAAATACGGTACACACAAACCTGCAAAACAACTTACAAATAAGCAGGTGTACACACACACACACACACACACAAACACACACACACACACACAGACTTACTCCAGGGTCTGTGATTTGTGCAGATGAGGGAGCAGAGGCTCCAGGCAATGGTCTGTGAGCTGGCAGTGGCTGAGGTCCAGTTCGGAATCCTCAGAATATTCCAGAAACAGCGCCAGAGATCCACAGGCCCGAGCGTCCAGCACAGTGTGACTGAGGTCCACTTCCCCACCCACAGCATGGGAGAGAGACACGGCTCTCCTCACACACTCACTCTCAGAGCCGACACACACCAGTCAGGAGCTGCAACAACTGGCCCTTACTGCACCTGAGAGAGAGAAGGAGATTATCAATGTAAATATAAAAGTTGAACCACAGTTTATAACAATTTCACTATAGCAATCATCATATTTTAAAACCATGCATACTGTATATCTTCAATTATGTTCCATGCCTGACAGTCCTCTGTTTAGACCAGTAGTTGTCTGAGAGATTTTATTAATCTCTTCTCTTGTTAATTATCAGAAAACTGCTTCATATCTCACCTGAAATGGATGAATTCTGTACATCCCATATCAATGTATGGATTTCCTATCACAATGTTGTGTGTACTTGACATTCCTGTACTTAGACCTAAAAGGCTTCTTTCCTACATGGCCCAGTAGGCTTGGAGGATTTCAGAATTTCACATCATCTTAGAACACAGAGAACACCTTCACATTTCACCTCAGATGGACTTTTGCTATTATTTACAGTCCCATGTGAGATATTATGCTTGAAACTGACCTACTCACACCAAGTCCTAACTGCATGTGATGGGAGTGAGCATTAGTGACAGAATCAGTTTGATTACTTTGATTTCAATTGGAATGTTCTAACTGCATGTGATGGGAGTGAGCATTAGCGCCAAAATCAGTTTGATTACTGTGTTTTCAGATTGAATGTTCTTACTGAATGCAACGCGACATATTGCTGTGCAGTGAGATGCAGCACAACGTTTTGAGCAGATTTTTGACGGACGCCCCATTTTAATTTTTCTTTCAGTTGCTCTCATTGTTCTGATATTATGAACGAGATATATGATGCAATAGAATGGAATATTTAACAGATTCAGTGTGGAGAGAAAGCATTCGATGCTACATGACAGTTGTTAGACCTTAAGACTTCTCCTCTACCTGACTACCTGGAGGATTTCAGTTCAACAGAAATAAACCTTGGACACATGATCGTCTGGGAACACAACAAACTGCTTCACATTACTTCATAGACTCTTTTAGGTTCTCCAGTAATGACCTTTGACCTCATCATCTTAGAACACAGCAAACTGCTTCCCATCTCACCTCAGACGTATTCTTTCTAGAACAGAGAAAAGATGTTCTAGCCCCGCCTCCTCCGCATCACAGTCCATCAGCATGAGCTCAGGGTCAACACTGACCCTCTGGATCACCATGGAGACGACCCTGCAGTCCTCAGGTGTCAGGTGCAGAGGTGGTTCCTGTGTCTCTTCTGTCAGGTCCATAGCAGAGGAGCAGGAGAAGTCCAGTCTGTGCTGCAGAGCCTGAAGAAGAGCTGCTGCTGCCCCCTGCTGGACGTCTGAGGACTCACAGCAGTGGAGGAACCTCAACAGCAGCTGCCTGTCAGTACTGGAGTCAGAGAACAACACACTCTGCGATGTCTGTATTGTAGTGATCACCTTCTTTACAGTCTACTGATATGTTCACATGTCCATGTGTGTACACGTACTGTACACTCACAACACCAGGAGAATGAAAGAGAGTGAAATGTTATTAAACTAATACTAGATTTGTGCTGGTTGATCACTACTAAAACCTACGGCACAACCAAATGTATTTTTTTTTTTAAATATCCACATGGATTAAATGATGGTCCTTAATACAAATTTCAATCTGATAAATCCTGAGAGACCTGAGCTGAGAGACATTGGTGAGAAGCTGCAGGAGGCTCTCTAGCTCCCCCTCTGGTATGGAGGTCCACATCAGGTTGAGTCTGACCCCCTGGCTGTGATGTAAGGTGAAACGCAGGGCAGCACAGTCAGCAGCATCCAGGCCTCTGGTGGTCAGGTTGATGTGGTTCTCTGTAGATCTCAGCAGGCTGCTCACATACTGAGGAGAACGACTCTGGTAGATCTCCATGATGATGCACATGATGAATCCTGGAGAAGGCCTGAGGAGTCATAGTCATTGGCGCTGAGTAATTTCAGCATTTATATGCAGACGCCACATGAAGACATACAGATTTTTAATAACTCAGCTTGTCTATCCTCAGCCTGTATTTGGTGCTGCTAACAATTTAGTACTTTTATACTTCTCATATCAATATGATCTCCAATCACAATGTAATGTATAACATATTCCCAATAAATGTGGTTGTCAACCATTGATCACTGCTACCTCTTGAACCGTATCCTGTCCAGTAGATGAAGGAAGTCTTTAACATTCCTCTCAGTGATCTTGCTCTTCCTGAAGTCAACGGTCACAGGTCCAGAGTGATGCTGCAGCAGGTGGAGAAGCACTTCCTGGGTCAAAGTGCACAAGGTCAGGTCTCCTCCCACCTTATCCAGGAAGGACTCAATGATTTCCACTTCCTGTGCATCAGACACCAGCATGAACAGCTGTTGCGTATTTTCCTTACTCAGTCTGCAGAGTCAGAGAAAGGGATAGAGAGACAGTGACATAGAGGAGAGCTGTCAAGGTATATATGTGAAGAATAAGGAACAGCTTCAATTATGGGATTGTTTTCTACTTGCAAACTGGTATTTGCTACCAAATCAAGTCACTGAAATATGTGGATTCACCTGAGTTTGAGAGGGTCCTGTTGACAGAGCAGGATGATGAGAGAGTGACCTTCGACCCTGCAAGATGTCAGGTCCAGACACTGGACCGTCCAGAGTCTGAGGAGGAGAGCCAGGCAGCTCAGGACCCTGGACAGCACTCTCTGAGAGACTTCTTTACTGTTGAGGTCCAGACTGAGCTCCTCAACAGAGACTGGAGCCAAACCTCTCCCCGTCCTCATCGCTCGGGCCAGTCTCATCACCATGGTGATATTCAACCTGATAATGGACACAAGACAAACATCCTTGTATAAGACAAAAATCTTTTCCTTTTATAATACACACTGAAGATAAGCAATGATATAAAAGAGTCTTGTGTCACAAAGCTTTAGGGTTTTAGCACATTTTTAGCATTGGAAGGCTCTAGCTTTAGAAGGCCGCATTGGCCAAATATGCCAGGGCCGACTGTTTGGCCCAGTCCAGCATTAGCCACTAGAGGTAGCTAAAATAGTACATTGGCTCATAAGCGGCTTAGTAACCTCCGGTGATAGCATCAGGGCATCTACTTTTAATTTAGCTTATGTATTACAGAATATACTGTAAGTTTATCATGAAGTTAACATCACAAAATTCCTACAACCTGCACCTTTGTGGATTTTCTCAGGGCCAAATAAGCCACCATGTCTATGAGCTAGTTTAATTTTATTAGGTAGCCTTTCAGAAACAGCAATGTCAAGGCAGCAAATCGGGGGCTCTGCCACACTGCCTCAATCACTTAACACATGATACTTTTCCATATATTTTTGATGAAACATTTCTGTGGGATTAGCTATTGATCTACCTGAATAAATCCTCCTCTAGGCTATCTATACCCATATTAAACTACTAGTTGGGAATTAGTAATAGAACAAGTTTACCGTGTCACAGTGAGATCACAGTGTCACAGATCTGAATGAAGTCCTCAGAGAAGGAATAAAACTCAAGACAAAGTGTAATTCAGTACATTAATGGATAAACTATTTTTGGAAAATATTTAATGGCTTGTAGTAAGTGTACCATATTTTGTCCCCTTAAAACAACAGTCCACCATATTTCCTAAAAAACAAGTTCTATTTAAAATGTAGCAATCAAGGAGCACAGTCATTGGTTTGTGATAATCAGGTTTGAAACAAAATAATACAAAGGTTTACACATTTACTAGTTCTAGTTCTCATTACATGCGTCTGGTTCTCAATACATGCGTAAAAGTGTTTCCACGTTCTATATTGTAAGGTGTCATCAGCAAATCTATAACGTTGTTCTAGTTGTACAGGGGTTCTCTTGTTGTGAGCTCATGATTTATTATACACTACTCAAAAAGATTAAAGGAACACTTTGAAAACACATCAGATATAAATGGGAAAAAACATCATGCTGGATATCTATAGTGATATGAACTGGGTAATGTGCTAGGAACGAAAGGATGCCACATTGTTTTTTTTGGAAATTAAAATGATCAACCTACACAACCTATACAAATCAGCCTCAGCCATGTATTATTTAGCCTTTTTACTTATTTCACTAAAAATCTCAAATTTAGATGTTGTATTTTTAGTTTGTATAGAGTTTGAAACAGATACTAAAACAGTGAAAGTGGAGTGGAGTCTTGTAGTTAAAATGAATAGAAGGCACAAAAGAGAAAACCCAGAAGTGGTTTGGTCTCAAATGTAAAGCTAAGCTGGCCCAAGGAATGAACGGCCAAACAACAAGATTGGACAGACGTCTGTGCGATTGGTGTGTGACATACACTTGTTCTCTGGTCATGTGTAGTTGTTTGATCATCAAACCAGATCAAAATCTAGGTGAAGCCCTGTATAACTTTCCACAACAACTATTGTTGTAACTGTCTATTACCAATAGATGAAAAATGCATTTTGTTGTTCTGGTATTACTTGTGCTGAGACAATCATTTTGAAACTAACTTAAATGTTAGATGTTTGGCTGTAGGGCCGATACAGGAGCACATAGGCCATACCTTAACATTTGCATTTATTCATTTAGCCATTTTTATCCAAAGTGACTTACAAAATGACTATTAACATCCAAGCTAAAATCCAAGATTAATACTACAACAATAAATACTATTGCAGTTGTGACTCGTGGCCTGATATATAACCAGATCACTGACCACTTTTCAGGTGGAGATCAAATATTTCAGTTGGTACAGAAATATCTCAAAAATATCTCCAAAGAAATAACTGAAGCCATTCAGAGCACACAGAAGCAAGTCACTGCAAAGTCCAGCATCAGGGGAGTTCGTTCAGGACGTTTGCAGGAAACTTGGAGAAAAGCACACACTTTGGTGTCATTACCACTTTGACAATACCAATGTGGCAGAGTTTTCCCACTCGCTCGCAGGGTTTGTTGAGAATATGGAGTCTTCACCGAAAGAGGAGTTCCGTAAAGAAGAATACAGGAGCTATTGAAAACACGTAAGATGAAACCTCAGGATGGGCTGTTCAAACGAGTCTTCGGATGTGGCAAGCAGTGTCCATTCGGCAAAGCACCCTGCAAAGCTGGTGGTGAGGTTCACACAGATCACTGGGCTTCAATCCACAGGCCTGAGGGACTGGGAAGATACAGGAGATCATACTCCAAGAAATTAGTGACTGGCATTTGTTCGTCATGTGTGTTCAGTGAGAAGACATGCACATGCTTCAAGACAAATGACCAGAGGCATCCTTATAAAAATATTGTGAGATTTTCCCTGATTGGCACATTCCAGCAGACCCCTAGCCTAGAAATCTAGACGCACCCTAGCGGCAGCAAATTACATTTGCTGTCAGGGCTAGTCTAGCAACTCTCCGTTGGCTTGTGAGCTCGAAAAATTAAACTTCAGGCCAATCAAATCGTGTATAGAGTCGTTAGGCGGGCTTAACATAATGATTGATGGCAGAGTTGCAACGGTTTGGCTTGAATTCCCTGCTACTTGAAAACAAATAAGATGGATGTTGCTGTTGGCGAACAGTGTGACACGAGTTAAGCTTTTATTAAGTTGGCAAAAGTTTGAACTAGCCAACTAGCTCCGCTGGTGGGAAACGCATGGGACTTATAGCGCTGTCCTATTGCGTGCAGAGGGAATTTGAAAGACAACCGATTATCCCGCCCCTCGGACTGAGCACTGCGAACGGTGAGTGCCCAGAACCCCAGTATTGAAGCCTCAGAATACTGGAAGTATGTCATGGCAAAATTCAACAAAATGTTTGCTGAAAGGTACAATGCAAAGCCAGCTGACATCCCCCTGTTTGGAAAGCAATCACCAAAGAACAGGCTGAGTATAGCCTGAAAGAATCCTTCAGTATCAAGTAAATCAAATGAGTTAGAAATTATCAGTCCTGAGGGTGTTTTTATTTCAATGACCCTTCAGAATAACCTGTGAGTAGTTGGATTTTGACTTCTTACTTTTGTTTTTAATTTTGTTTTTTGTTCCATTATATTGTCCAGTGTGCACATTGTAGGTGTAACAGAGGTCGTCTCTCCCCTCCCTCAATCACTCTGCGTTGTGTTGTAGTGGAATAGTGATGGACGCCACAACCGACCTTTGCTTTAATATTTATTGCTCTCTGGAATATATGACAAAACAAACACAAATCAGGCAGGGAGCGAGCCAGTCGCGTCACAGCTCCTCTGCCTCAGGACAGTAGCAAAAGAGAGCGGCAAAACCACGAGACACGCAGTTGCGTGAATCGCCATACAAGTACATGTGAAAAGACAATAACAAAAGTACATAAAACAAACATGGCATACCTGGAATATATGACAAAACAAACACAAATCAGGCAGGGAGCGAGCCAGTCGCGTCACAGCTCCTGCCAATCAAACAGGTAACCCACGTTTAAATACATTCAGTCAATTCACCAGTATGAAGGTCTGAAAGCTAGCTAGTTAACGCCGCTACACCTGCAGCCACGTTAGCAGACTGTAGCATGTAAAACTGAGGTAATATGCATTGTGTAACGAGCTAACATAAAAACAGTGATTAAACAAACGTAACTCGTATATAAGGTGTGCAACACCAGAAAACAGTTATTTGTGAAAAATGCACAATACAAGTATATAAAAGATATGATGTATTGTATGCAAGACTCCACATACCTCTGCCTCAGGACAGTAGCAAAAGAGGCAGAGGAGGGGGCTACATGAACACTTAAGGGGTCTTCAGCGCGGGAACCAACCCCTGCCACACCCAAGCCACACCCCCCTACGACCTACTGTACCTCAGAGGCGTGGGAAACTACAAAATATGTCCATAGAACTTGTAGAAACGATGGGGAAATTCAGGGAAGCATAATTAACCCTGCTACACTCACCCCCACTGACTTCACTGAATTTCAACTATTCAGCCATACAAAAAAAAATAAATAAAAAATAAAAAAATCAGAAAGGTTTACCTATACATAGACCAATATAATATAGAAATAAGTAGAAAACAACCCGTATTGAAAAATAAATTGCAGGTAGTGCAACCCATAGATAGGACCACTGGTCCACCAGCGATGAAAGCCGTCCGTTAAAGGACTAGGAAGGTAACCCAACCTTAGAAGAGGTGCCCTATACACCCCATGAGCAGAGGATACCCTAACCTGCAAGCACAGTCTAATGCAATAGACAGAACATGTATGATCCTCCCCTTCAGGGGAAGTACAGTGTGGAGAGGAGAGACTTAAAAGAAGAGAAGAAAAAAAAATACACCCTTTATGAAAGAAAACTTATCAAAAATACATACAGGGCCTACATACACAGTAGAGACGTGTGAATAACCTCTAGTGAGCTCCTCTAAAAAGACTCCGCACCCACTGCGTAGACATAACCTGTATGAGTCTATTCACAGGTTTAATCAGCCTGCCACGCCTTGTGCGCACGCCACTCCTACGGCGACCAGGTGAGACAGTAGACGCAGTAACACCAGTGTGGGTAGAATTCACAGTTGGGAGAGGGTCAACTGACAGAGAATCAGCGCAATCATCCGACACAGCGCACAGAGGGCTCTCACAGGCTGAAGGTACCGAGGTCCTCTCTGATTCCACTCCAGCTGAGACCGGAAGCATATCATTCCCTCTGTCTACCGTCACTGACCCAAAATCTCCTATGTCACTACCGTGTGTGTCAGAGCTACCTGGGAGACCAGCAACCCACCTAACAGTCCTGTCAACAGTGGCGCTATCCCCACTGGACTGTGAGCTGCCAGCCGCACTAACACTGCCACCAGAACATGACAGATGTTTGTCATCCTCACCAGCGTCAGGGAGCGGCAAAAAATTCACTGGCATGATGAGGTTTCTATGTACAGTTTTGACACTGCCTGCTGGACTCCTAATTTTAAAGGTGTGTGTGGTGGCATTCACCGCCAAAACAGTGTAAATTATTCCCTCCCATCTATCTGCCAGTTTCTTCTTTCCCCGTTCACCTTTGTTGGCCAGCAGTACCCTGTCACCCACATTGACCGGTTGCCCTTTAGTTCTTCTATTATATAGCTCAGTCTGCCTACGTTGCTGCTTCTCCGCATTAGACTGAGCTACGACCATGGCCTCCCGTAAGTCCCTGCCCAAGGATGAAACATAGGTGTCAATGTCCACTGTATCCCCGTCCAGCAGGACACTTTCAAACATTAAGTCCACAGGTAACCTAGGAGTGCGGCCATACATTAAAAAGAAAGGGGGGAACCCTGTGGTCTCGTGGACAGTACAGTTGTACACAAAGGTGAGATTGTTGAGTAGCTGAGGCCACTTGACCTTTGACCTTGGTGGTAGGGCTCTAATCATACTTCCCAGAGTACGGTTCATCCTCTCTGCCTGACCATTCCCCATGGGGTGGTACGGAGTGGTGTGAGATTTCTCCACCCCAGCTAACAGGAGCAGCTCTGCGATTAAAGAGCTCTCAAAATTAGCCCCCTGATCCGAGTGAATGCACGCAGGAAAACCATACACACAGAAGAAGTTATTCCATAGAACCCGAGCTACAGACTTAGCAGACTGATTAGGGCAGGGATATGCACACGCCAGTTTCGTGAAGTGGTCAGTGACCACTAAAACATCAATGGACTTGTTGTGCGAATCTTCCGCAGACCAAAAGTCAATGCAGACTAATTCTAAAGGAGCTGAGGTAGCAATGGAAACAAGAGGGGCCCTAGCCTCAGGTTCCGGAGCCTTGCTAACTACACACCTTTTGCACCTGTGAACATAATCCCTGACGTCCCTTTCAAGCGTGTCCCAGTAAAATCTCTGTCTGGCCAGCCACAGAGTACGCTGCTGGCCCTGGTGCCCTGCCTCATCATGAACCCCTTTTAGAACCATGATCCTCAGCGCCTCAGGTACCACATACTGGAAGGTATTCTTTTTAGACACAGGATTCTTAGACACCCTGTACAGCACACCCAACCGCGTAGTGAGTTTACTCCACTGCCTCAACGTTTTAAGCGTCTCCCGAGACTCATGCACCCTCTCCCGCCGGGATGGGCGACGTCCCCTGTCAACAAAGAACCTAACTCTGCTGATAGTGGAGTCCTGACACTGCTTGTCATACAGCTCATCATGACTAAGGACAGGCAAAGGATTCTGACCAGTCATAGACATAGATTTTAAGTGCTGAACATGTGCAATAGCCCTAAGTTTAGCACCGTCCTCCCAGTGACGAGAGGACTGCAACACAGCCGAAACCTCCGCACGTGAGACCCAGCCTCCCATCCCATCCTGAACAACATGTGTGGCCCCAACACACACGCTGTCAGACAAGAAGACCCCTGACCGCCCTCTCGTCAGCAGGTTCTCTGCCTCGTCCTGAACGACATGTGTGGCCCCAACACACACGCTGTCAGACAAGGAGACCGCTGACCGCCCTCTCGTCAGCAGGTTCGCTGCCTCGTCCTGAACGACATGTGTGGCCCCAACACACACGCCATCAGCCATGGAAGCTGCCCGCTGTTCCCGTGCCTCAGAAAGCTCAGACGACAGGCGAAACATGTCTTGGACTGAGTCCACCTGCAGGCTCTCAGCTTCTTTAAGCAGTTCAGCATAAGAAGTTCTGGTCAAGCGATGCATAATCCTGGGCCTCACAAAAGGCTCTCTGCTAAGGGCATCCGCTACCACATTCTTAGGACCTGGAATATACAGGATGTCAAAATCAAACGGGGCCAACCTAGCCACCCAACGCTGCTCACACGCGTCCAGCTTTGGCTTCGTCAAGACATACTTAAGGGGGTTATTGTCAGTCCATACAGTGAACCTGTGACCCCGCAACCAGTGACTGAATTTATCACAAATAGCCCACTTCATAGCGAAGAACTCAAGCCTATGAGCAGGATACTTGGACTGGGCATGATTCAACGACTTACTGGCAAAAGCAATGGGCCTAGCTTTGTCCTCATTGGGCTGCACTTGAGATAGAACAGCTCCAAGACCACTAGTAGATGCATCAACAGACAAAAGGAAAGGCTTTGTGAAGTCTGGATGAGCCAAAGGCACACTACTCACCAGTGCAGATTTAAGATTCTGAAAAGCCTCTGTACACTCAGGGGACCAGTCCTGAGGACAGAGCTTTCTCTTCTGCACAGGCTTAGCTACACCTTTACCTCTGCGTGGGCGCTTCGACCCACCTGTCAGTGAAAACAATGGCCTTGCCAGCACAGAGCAGTTTTCAATAAAATGCTGGTAGTAGACCACCATACCAAGAAAGGAGCGGATCTTACTCGCTGATGGTGTGACGCCATCAGCCTCCATTAGGTCTGACTGCGAAACATTCACAATAGCCTCAACTTTATCCGGATCGCTAGCAACACCCTCTTGCGAGATGATATGACCAAGAAATTTCACAGACCTCCTAAGAAAGTTGCACTTAGCTGGAGACAGCTTCAGGTTGTGCTCCTTCAAACGCTCGAACACCATGCGCAAGCGTTGCAAACTCTCTGCCTCAGATCTCCCAAATACAAGGACATCATCCAAATAGCAGAGGAGACTTAAGAAATTCTGATCACCAAAGATAGAGAGCATCATCCTCATGAAGGTAGCCGGACTATTACATAGGCCCTGAGGGAGCCTATTATATTCATGCAACCCGAGTGGAGACGAGAAAGCTGTATATTTCTTATCCTCCTCATGCAATGGCACATTGTAATAGCCAGATGTCAGATCCATGGTGGAGAAAAATACATTACCACCCAGAGCAGCCAGAACGTCTGCTTGATGGGGAAGTGGGTGGGCGTCCTTGACCGTGCGCGCATTCAGCCACCTAAAGTCAGTGCATATCCGCAGGTCTCCATTCTTCTTCCACACTAGCACTAATGGAGAAGCGTACTCACTATTAGACTTCCTAATAATCTCCTTCTCCTCCATTTCATCCAAAGTCTCTTTCAACTTCTGATAATGTGCTGGGGACAACCTGCGATATGGCAACCTGAAGGGACGGTCATCAGTCAACCTAATCCTATGGCAAAATTCACTCGCTTCACCACAGTCAAGGTGATGCCGAGAAAAGATAGATTCAAATTCCGTGATCAACTCAACTAACTTGTCCTTCCACTGAGAAGAGACCTGACAACCGTCAATAGGTATAGCACCCAGTCCAAGACTTTGCAGTGTGCAGTCACCATTGCCCACACAGCTGCCGGAATCACTCTTTACAGACAAGCTGCCATGAGAACTGCCTGAGCTCACCTTAGCCACATGCTGTGAGACAAAATGTTGATCAAAATCTTCTAATGCAATGGCGGGATATACGTCAGCTACTTTTGCATTCCGGCGCAGAGTTACTGCCACCGACGTCGGATTAATGATCTTGACCGGAAGCCACCCGTCCCCCCACATAGGAGAGACAACTCGTCCAACTAGCATTTGTCTATTAATACAGCGCGAAGTGCTGGGCTCCACAACAACCGTGCTGCCAACAGAGATGTGTGTCTTAGGTGGTAACCTACCCCACACAAGATGCTCAGCCATGGGCTGGAGCGTGACTGCGCTCTTCAGCCTCAGAGTTCCCACTTTATCTGGGATGGACCCACCTCTCCATCTCTCCAGACTGGATAAAAGACGTAGGAACTGACTGCTATTCTCCTGACCTATAACGTCAGGTTGGCTCACAACCCGCCAGAAAGCATCACTGGACTTGAACTGTCTGATTAATGGCTTTAAGACATTCGTTCCAACAATCAATGGATCCACCTGCCCCTCAACAATCAACACCGGGACTTCAAAACTGAACCCATACATCTCAATGGCCAAGTCACACACGCCCAGAGGACTAGTCTGCTTACCTCCACAGCCAACCAGAACAATATCAACAGGGACTGGAAACTCACCTGGCAACACTCCTGCTTCCTTCAGACGCGGCACAGCGTCTGCACTAAGCGTGGTGGCCATTGACCCAGTATCCAACATCCCCTTTAACTCAACTTTGCCCTGCACCAATACAGAGGTGTAAAACAGACCATCACTCTGTGCAGTTCTCATGGTGTTTTGCATGACAACCTTACTTGACTTTGGCAATGTCTCACAAAAATACGAATAAACAGACTCAATATCATCATTTAAATTGGAGGGTGAACTCAGATGCCTGCCACTGCCCTCCTCCGAATGGAGGCTCTTCAGTTTCCCTGAAACGGCTTCGGCTTCTGCGCAGTCCCCACCGCAGCAGAATCCACAGCACGTCTCACACCCTGTGACCTACCTTGACACTGAGAGCGCATGTGCTCAGGACTAAAACACAGAAAACACAACTTATGCAACCTACAGTGTGACTGCGTAGAGTGGTCCAAACTCTGACACACGTCACACTTGAAACTGCGCCTCTCACCTCGCTTAGGCTGACTATGCCGAGTAGCTTGGGAATTACACACTAGTGTCTTCTCCAGCATGTCCAATAATCTGTCCAATGTGGTACCTTCTGCAGCTGCGCTATCTGGCTTGCCCACCCCCACTGAAGACTCACCAGGTGACACACTGCAGCTCACAGCCTCCATTACAGGTGTGCCCATAGAAGCAGTGTTCTGTAATACGTTACTCCTCTGTAACTTGTGATTCCTTAAAAACTCATCCAGACGTGCCTGGACCTCACAAGTAGTCCACTCACTCTGTGGCTTACTTAAAAACATCATCGAGAGCTCTCTATCAGGGCAATGCCTAATGAACATGGCGGCAACTTCTACAGTCTGCAGCCGCAACGCCCTACTGTCATGTCCCAAAGACTGTTCTGCTACCTCAGCTGCCTTATTCAACCTGATCCAGTAGTCAAGAGGTTGCTCATTGACATACGGCGTAGTGGAGTAAAAATCCGCAAGAGGCATACCCGAATGCACCGCACTGTCGAAATGCTGTCTGAGAATGCAAAAGACAGCATCCACGTTACCTGAATCAGACACCTGCACATTATTACGCAGCCAGATCCGAATTACATCCCTGGCGCGACCCATCAGTCTGCTAAGCAGCTCATCCACACAGTCCCTCCCAGTGTAGCCACCCTTATTCAGATACAATCTCATTAATCCCTCCCACTCACACAGAGAGAATTTATCACTACCATCACCTCTAAAGAAAGGCGGCTCTTTCCTCTCAGACTTGAGAACGAGATTCAATTTTGACAGATCAATAAGAGTACCACCCCCCAGGGAATGGCCCGCAGAGAGAGCTGGTGAACCTAGACACACACTATTCACAAGGTTCGCACTCACAGACTGACTAATGTTGGCACTGATTTCTCTAACCTGCTCACTGGACAGTTTAACTGGGATATCAGACTCGGTGAACTCCAGTGGTGGCAAATCCTGATGCACAGGCGTGGAAAATGTTACCCTATCCTTAACTACGCCACCACTGGCTAAGCCAGAGCTACCTGGAGTACTAAATGTCAGAAGGCCCCTCCCTCTCCCCACACTAAAGTACCCATGACTCTCACTAGTGAAATCCATATTAATTCAAATATGTAAAAATGCAGGGAAAAGAAATAACACAAATCATATAATGCTATATACACATATATACAATGCTCATTTGCAATACACACATTAAAACACCCTTGACAATGTGTGATATCAGAGTCCGTGCAAAAGATACACGTCAGATGACACTGACGTTCCTGACGATAAGAGCAGAAGAGGCGCAGCGACAGTAGACGGAGGCAGCAACAGATCCGGTCCAGTGGAGACGTCACATCAACATGCAGCAACCCCGGTGTTCGGCTACAGCTGAACTGACGACGGGTCAAACGGCACCAGTGTAACAGAGGTCGTCTCTCCCCTCCCTCAATCACTCTGCGTTGTGTTGTAGTGGAATAGTGATGGACGCCACAACCGACCTTTGCTTTAATATTTATTGCTCTCTGGAATATATGACAAAACAAACACAAATCAGGCAGGGAGCGAGCCAGTCGCGTCACAGCTCCTCTGCCTCAGGACAGTAGCAAAAGAGAGCGGCAAAACCACGAGACACGCAGTTGCGTGAATCGCCATACAAGTACATGTGAAAAGACAATAACAAAAGTACATAAAACAAACATGGCCTACCTGGAATATATGACAAAACAAACACAAATCAGGCAGGGAGCGAGCCAGTCGCGTCACAGCTCCTGCCAATCAAACAGGTAACCCACGTTTAAATACATTCAGTCAATTCACCAGTATGAAGGTCTGAAAGCTAGCTAGTTAACGCCGCTACACCTGCAGCCACGTTAGCAGACTGTAGCATGTAAAACTGAGGTAATATGCATTGTGTAACGAGCTAACATAAAAACAGTGATTAAACAAACGTAACTCGTATATAAGGTGTGCAACACCAGAAAACAGTTATTTGTGAAAAATGCACAATACAAGTATATAAAAGATATGATGTATTGTATGCAAGACTCCACATACCTCTGCCTCAGGACAGTAGCAAAAGAGGCAGAGGAGGGGGCTACATGAACACTTAAGGGGTCTTCAGCGCGGGAACCAACCCCTGCCACACCCAAGCCACACCCCCCTACGACCTACTGTACCTCAGAGGCGTGGGAAACTACAAAATATGTCCATAGAACTTGTAGAAACGATGGGGAAATTCAGGGAAGCATAATTAACCCTGCTACATAGGCCTACAGAATTAACAATGATCGTGTTCTGGTTCTGGTTTAGCATTTTGATAGGTGAGGGTGGTAGAAATATGTGGGTACTGGGGAGAATAAAACATGAATGCAGCAGTAGGTTCAATGACAGTTGTACTAACTGATAAAGAAGCAAATATTAAATAGTAACTATTATGGTGGTCACATCAGTAAACTACCATCTTGCCTTTATTGAGAAATCTGCAATATTCAATAACACATGTAATCTGTATATAAACTGTTTTAGCCTTTAATTGTAGATGGAAATAGTGATAGGTGATAGTGAGGGTGGTAGAAAGAGTATGTGAGGGAGAATCAAATATGGATGTAGCAGTACTTACAATGACCATTCAAACTGTTACAGAAGTGTACCTTAGTACCAGCTGTTATAGTTGCATCATTCAACATGCATCTGGTCTTTATTGAGAAATCTGCTTTTTTTAAGTTGTAGATGAAAGTCATGCCCTCATCAAATAAAGACTTCAGTAAAACCAAACATTTTGAATTTTAGCTTTAAAGCAAAATATGTGGTAAGGTGCATTAAAGGTGCCATGTGTAATGTCCACCAAAAATCAATTCATACTCCACATTCCATAAAAAATGGGGGCAGTATACCTCCAGAAAGTGAGCTGGTTTACCCTAGAGTAACAACCGAGACTCGTGTATTGCAGTTTGGTTAGCGGTTATGTTGTCCGCATACTGCCTCCCATGGCCGAAACTGGTATTATGACACCTGTCGGGCTGTGGCTAGTAATTTAGCATGCTAATTCAGGTTG
>NC_055974.1:25304607-25469607 GCF_018492685.1 Alosa sapidissima
TGCGGTTTGATAGGTGTGTGTGGATAGGTGTGTGTGGATAGGTGTGTGTGGCTGGCGGATGTCCATGAGCCTCAGCAGTCCTCACCATTGGTGTGTCCCAGGGAACAGATGCATGGACAAGCTGCAGTAGCCACACCTCGGCTCTGAAGCATCTCTGCAAGTATTCTTTGAGACTTGGGAAACATTATCTGTAAGGCCATTTTAGAGCAGATGTAAATTTACAATAAAAGTATACATTCTTTTGTTGCACAGGTGTAAGAAAGCTAAATGTGTATTTGTTAACAGTGTATAAATTTACATCCTATTAATATGCAACATTTAGATTAGAAAAACATGGATACTCACATAACCTGATAAGATCTTGATAGACTGCGTTGCTGGTGAATGTCCATGATCCTCAGCAGATCATGTGATTGGTGCAGATCCCTCGCAAGGCCACGTCCCTGGAGGATGTCCGTGATTCTCAGCAGGCTCTTTGACTGGCGCAGGTCACGCAGAAGGCTATAAGGCTGGCGGATGTCCGTGATCCTTAGCAGGCCCTGTGTCTGGTGCAGGTCACTCCAAAGGCTGCATTGCTGGGCCTGGGCCAGCATTTTCTGTATGGTCATTTGAGAGCAGATGTGCATTTACAATAAAAGTATAGATGCTGCTGTTACACGGGTGAAATCAAGCAACATGTCTATTTCTTCACATTTACTTCCTGTCAAATCTGCATGAATCAGAATTAGGATGCCTTTCTTTGAAAAAATGTACAGTTAAATATAATGGGTACTCACAAATTGTAAATATGTCAGAAGATCTCATGACAGCATTTCCAACTCCACGCCTCTGAACTTTGGTTCAGAAGCTCTCAGCTTCCAACAGTTTTGTCTTGCAAAGTAAGAATTCTTACTCTTCATATTCCGTCCATTGTTTTGTGGTGGTTAATTGCAGATCCAGCAGTGAAATTTAGCAATATGTTACTGAACAGATTCCATATATCCCATTACAGATATGAAATGGGCATCAGTAACTTTTCTGATATAATATCAATAACTTCTTTCTTTGTAATTATCCATGCCAAAACATACTTGACAATAATTGACATATATAGCAAAACAAAACATAACAAAAGAAGACTAAAAATATTTCATGCGTATCAGTAAAGTAACATGTTACACACCATGTAAATTACAGTCCTTGATGTGATAACAAAATAATTATAGTGTAATAGCAGCAAAACCCATCAGTCCCACACAAAAGAACAGGCTAATAAAACAACAGGCCCAAATGAAAAACAAACAACACATAACACAAGCAAAAAAAACAAAGAAAAAAACAAAAAGCACAAAACCATTAAATATGACATGTCTTATTTCAAGAGTAATGGTTGTCCTGGGTTGATTAAGTAGTCAACTGAATTGTCCTCACCCAAGACTTAGAAACAAAAATAAAATAAAATAAATCTCTGAATTCTTCATGTCAAAACAAAACATTTTTACATTAATACATTTTAAATAATCTAAAGTCTGTCAATAAATAAAACAATCAGCTTGATGCAGTATATTTGAACTATCTCAACAATGTGATTTAGTCCCATTCACTAGGCTATATGTATTAGACCCTGTTTATAGAACTGCTTACCAAGTGGACAGTGCTAAATACCAATGTATATGAGTTCTAACAGGTATTTTCATCCCTCAAATCAAAATGCTTCGGTGTACAGTTCAATTGGTATGAAAGATATACACAGTGCTAAGATGCCCTATGTCAGTCTTGGTAGACCATAGAAATCACTGCTTAGAAAGGATGTATACGGCTGATGCTGTTACACTTCTGAATGTATCCTCTGAATTTGCCCCCTTTACACATCACCTGTCTCTCGGCAGGCTGCATTCCTGTCCATGGCTTTCATGTCCTTCAATTGCCCTAGTGCTGGTGGCAACTCTACCAAACAGAATGTCTGCGGGGATCCTGCCGTTTTCCAAGAAATGGTAGTGTAGCAGCAAGATGTAGGCTGGGCCTCTGACCTGTCAGCTCAAAGGCAACAGAACTGATCCCACAGTAATCAGCTACACAAAGCAGCAAGATCTCAAGTGATCTTGTACATATGATCATCAGTTTTCCGTACCAAAGCATATGTCAGTATGACAACAATAAGGGGGAAGCAGGAACACAGTATTTTTTGACACCACTGCATATGCTGAAAACTGTGGGTAAGCTGTAAATTGGTGGTGATTTGGACAACCTCGCTATGCATGATAAACAGCAATGGCATGACTGTCCACTTCCATAATTCATAAAAATGTTGAACTAAAAAGTCCCCTGTATAGGGGCCATTTTCCAAAAGAAGTTGCACTTAAGATTTTTTTTTCTTTGTTTGTTTTCACCATTCTTACACAATCTCGAGACAATTAATTCATACACAATTCATTATTTTACTTCATTTAATATTTAAGGTGCTATAGGTTTTGTCCTTTAACTCAGTTTTGCAATAACAATACCAGTCTTCAAGTGACTGTAATATCTGAGTAAAATAATATGATTAATTTTATTTTACTGTTATCAATTTTATTTGTACACTAAAATTGAACAATAACGGTGAAGATAAAAAAACATTAAATGTGCTATATAAACTGCTATGTCTATCCATTTATATAATTTAAATTTTATTTTAATTTGGATTCTTTTTAGTTTGTTGTACATGTGAGGTGGTATTTCCTGCTTTGGCTTTTCAACCTGTCGCACCTCTGCCGGTGCCATTAGGTCAGCTGTGGGGTCATGAGCTGGACACTGTCATTCACAGATGTTTCGCCCCCCCCCCATGACCAGTATATCTCCAGACGGGGGGCCAGTGGCATGGTGGGGACGTCTCCCGCCACTGCCTGCAGCTGCCGTCACTGGGGTGTTGATCCCCATTCCATGTCTTTTCTTGTCAGCCAAAGCCAGTAGCTCCCTTTCTCCACTTCCTTTCCCAGCGTCTTTGTGGCTTTCCTCAGCCTTGAGCCTGTTACGCCCACTCCATGTGGCAGCTGGACTGCTGCTTTGTCCACGAAGCTCTGACAACCGACTTCCACAGGGTGAACAATTTCTTTCTAGCCAGCATCTTGGCACTCTGGTGCTAGCTTGGAGTACTTCTGTCAGGACCGCTAGAGTCAAAGATACACAAGAGAGAGGTATCTTTAGAGCCAATTATATTTTGTATTCGGCGGTATGGCTCTGTTCAGAGGAAGTTCCCTGTCTTTCCATGAGCTCCATGGAAAAGCCTAGACAGGGAACAGCAGCACCCTCAGGGGACTACCCTACCCCTAGTAGTACCCTACTCCTAATAGTAACTCTCTTCCCCTCAAAACAGACCATACCTGGCTTTCCTCCAACTAGAAGATAGTGGAGGAAGCTCTGGACTAAATCCTCCCAAGCATAATGGGAGAAGCAGCAACATCCCCCCAAAAAAACATACTGGCAACCTCCAGCCATGGAGGGATTCAGGGGCAGCATATCCAAGCATAATGGGAGAAGCAGCAATATCCCCCAAATGAGCATAACTGGCTACCTCCAGCCATGGAGGGATTCAGAGGCAACATATCCATGCAAGTAACAGTTAGCCTATGCCACAACATAGAGAGCCAACATTACCGAGCACTCGTTGCTATCTAAATGCGCTTTTACAACACAATATTTCGCCATAATACTACTTGTTCCCATAATGCTACTAGCGTAGCTGGCATACTGGCATAGCATTGTAATAATGCCAAACCTGTTTAATATCACTGCTGCTGTCTGTGTATGCTAGCAAAAGCAGAAGAGGCAACAAAGGCGAGGGGATTCACCACCAACATCTTGTTAATAAAACTATAAACTAGGTTTAGCCTAGCCAATAAGAGCTGACAGCGGGCTTGACTACGCGGCCTGCCAGAACTAACGCAGAATGCTTGATTTCCTTTCGTAGGCTGCTGTCATATTCTCCTCCCAGGGGATCGTTAGCTCAACGAGGAGGACCCGCTTCACCACTGTGGACCATGTCTGGCCAGAGAGTGGTGGTCATGATCTGTCTTGAGGTCTGCCAACATGTAACTCTTTACCAGGTGTGAGCATGCTGCTCTTCTGAGCAGGAGGTTGGTGTGTACTGCCAGGCTTTACAAACCCTGCCAGGGCATGCTTTTCTGTGAAGAATGGTTTTCTGCCATCCTACAGCTCTCTAGGATCTCGACCAGTTTCGTCAGGATTTGACCATGGCGCCACCTGAAGCGTCCCTGGGTCTGTGCCACTCTGCATCCTGACAAAATGTGTTGGAGGCCTTGTTCTTTACACAACCCAGGACATGGAAGAATTCCAAAGCAAAGTCAAGCCATATGCATCAGCCAGGTCTAACCACACCACATGCAAATCGCTCTTCTGTCCTGCGTGCTAGATCTGATCCCAAATCAGAGAAGAGTGGTCAATGCATCCTGGGAAGCCAGGGATTCCAGTCTTTTGGCAGCTGGTGTCGATGTACCCATTTGCCATAAGAAAGTTGGTCATTGTCTTTGCCAGAACAGAGAAGAAACATTTTCCCTCTACGTTCAACAAGACAATGCCTCTGAACTGGCTGATGATTTGAGAGTTCTGCTCCTTGGGAAAGACAGTTTGTTGCCACTCTTTGCTGGGACTTGCTGCTTTCTCCAAGCTGTTTTCATTAGCTTCCACAGTGCCTTGACTACCTGCAGGCAGTTCTTATAGAGCATGTAGGGAAGCCCATTCAGCCCTGGCAACTTAGGTGGGGAAATGTCGAATGGTAAGGTTGGAGGGGCTGGCTGTGGTACATACTCCAGAGAACCCAGCTGTGATGTCCGTCTGCCATCACTGTACTGGCTCTTGATGTATTGCTCCAGCTCCTCCTTATTGATGTTCAGCTTGCCGCCTCTCTTCTTGTCCAACAACTGTCAGGCATACTTGAAGGGATCTCTGATGAAGTTGGTTCTCTCTTTCTCTCTTCTCTTCCTCCTCCTTCTTATCCTCTCCACTCTCCTCAGCCTGGCGAGGTTTTGTCTGACCTTATACCGGAGCTCCTTCAAGCCTTCCCTCTCCTCAGGGACAGCCAAACTTCTCTCTGCATACTTGAGCACCCAAGCACCTGAGGCCCAAAGTTCAAGGGCAAAAAGGGGTGACCCTTCTCTCCTCTCACTATAAATGGTGTAAGAAGTGGACTGTTTGCTGTGGAGCCATCCAAGGCATGCCCAGTATGTGCCTGTAGTTTGAACCGCACTGGTTAGGTTGACGCTTGTATTTGGGACCCCGGATATGGATGAGGCATGGCTTTACAGGGCAGGCGAAGTCTGTCAGGGGGATATGTGAAGGATACCTATGTCTTTCTGTGTGTATAGCATGGATTTGCACACTTTCTGAAGGGGAGGGCTCAATGATGTGGTCTCACTACAGTTGAATATGTGCTCTGACTGCAATAAAACTCTATGAATTTGGAAAATTAAAGTCATCTAAATGAAATAAAGTAATCCAAATGATGACATTATTTAATATAATTTAATATAAACTGTTTTTGATCAAAACAATTACTTTATGTCCCTATAGGAAGGCTATATATTTTCAAGGCGGACTACACTATGACAATTTAGCATAATATCAGCACTTTATTGCCCAAAATATAGTTAAATTTGTATTATGTTAGATTAACTGGATTTATCAGAGCATAACTAATGTAAGCTTAATTTAGCTTAAATTTAGTTTAAAGAACAATTGGATTTTACAGCATTTTTCACGATTGCTGATTATTGTCACATGGCAACAATTTACCAACTACCCCCCTTTACTTTTTTTTTTTTTTTTTTTTTTAATTTCATTATTCAAACCATTTTAAGAAAAAATACATTCAACCTTTATTTTAGTATAGGTGATAATTCATGCAGTAGAGGGTTAACAGTAAAGACATTGCCTAAAATGCTTCAGACAATTAAGGAATGATATATTGACATAAAAAATCAACATAAATTGATCATAAATAAACTGTATTGCTTTCTGATATTTACACATTCATCAATATATCTTTACCGTTATTTGCAACTTCTTTTGGAAAATGGCCCCTATACCCCTCCCATCCCCTGCAAGGAGCCGTCCAGTGTATGCTCTCTCCTTGCCACCACCCACCCACCCATCTAAACCCCACTTAGCGGACGGAATATGAAGTAAATTCATAATGACATGTATGACATAGCCAGAAAATAAATACCTACCTATTCAAACACAAATATCATTAATCACAGAACACATTACAACAGCGAGATCAGTATTGCTTCATGAAAACTGTAGTATGTCTGCACAACTTCAACAACAACATGTTCTGCGCCTTTAATGTAAACATGATCTATTAATGTACCTTTTTCAGTTGAAGATGCTTGCACATGCTGATTGTATCCATGCTGTTCCAGTAACTTGAGAATAGTGGAAGATACGAAGATGTCCTCATTGAAGTCTCCCATGATGAGTTTTCTCCCTGGATGCATCTCAAGTTCAAAGATGACCTGTAATAACTGCTCTCGAAACATGTCAATCTTATAAGAGCTGGGCCTGTACAACACAGCAGCAGTCAAATTTGCATGAGGTATTTCAAAATACAGACATTCCAAATTGCATCTTTCTGGAATCAACACCTGGATGTCAATGTTCTCTGAGCAATACACACCAACTCCACCTTTTTGTTGTTGTTTCAGTGCAGCGAACGCTGGCTCGGAGTCATCGTAACAGTTTCCCCTCGGATTGTGTTTGAAGACATATCCTGGAAGGTGTGGCTCTTCTGCAGTGTCTACATTGAGCCATGTCTCTGTTAAGCAAATACAGTCAGCATTCATGAGGGCTTTATGGCATTGAATATCCTGAATGTGAGCATTCAAACTCTGTACATTGTGAAGTGCTACTGTGCACACAGGGTTCATGTTGGATGAAACAGACATTCCAAAGTTAAACTCAGGCAAGCTTTTCATAGCTGAATCTACTTTGTTATCACAAAATATGGCAGATTCTTTGAAGTCCTCAATTATCAGCCCATCGAGAGTTCTCACACGACTCAACGCAACATATGCTTGGCCTGGAGCAAAGATCTTCTTGAGTGACACAACAGCCCTTTCAACAGTAAGCCCTTGACATTTGTGAACAGTTACTGACCAGGCCAGGCTAATCGGCAGTTGCCTTCGTACTCCACCATTATTAGCCACTTGTTCCTCTTGCACTTCCACTATTGTTGAACGTTCAGAAACCCTTTTTGCTTTTGACCTCTGGATCTTTCCTACATTAGGGTCTTCAAAGTCCACATGGATAGCTGCAGGCATGTCATCATCTTGTTGACTTTGAATGATTTCCACGACTGTACCACATGCTCCGTTGACAAGGCCATCAGACACATCTATGTTTTTCTTCAACATGACCCTTGCTCCAACACCCAACGAAACACATTTAGGCAAGCAAGAGTTGAAAACTTTTGTGTGAAAGCCAACTTTCCGTTCCATTCTTCCAGTTTTGGGATTTCGGACAAAGTCTTGAGCACGTATGCTGATTGCGTCTGGGCAGGTCTCTTGCAGTCTCCTCACGTTATACTCATCAACCTCCGCATTTGTAGCATACACATGAATGTCTGTAGATTCCTCACCAGTTTCACGCTGCCTCAATGTGAGAACATCACGGTCGGTGAGAGGTTCGTTCTTTTTACGGACTCTGAGACGATTAAGCATTTCCGCAAATGCTGCATTTTCTTGTCTAACAACTTTAGTCAGTTCTGCAACCTCAAAGTTGTTGTCCCATAGGTTGGCTCCTTTGTTTTCAGCAAAAAGAGGCGTGCCTTTCACAGGCTTGAGTTGAAAAAAATCACCCACACAAATCAGGGAAACTTTTGCAAACAAGGAATAATCACCAGTTTGTTTGATTTGACGCAGTCTACCATGAATGTAAGCCAAAAGACGGTGGTCGACCATGGACACTTCATCAATGATCAGAATTTGCAAGCTGCCCATTTTGGTTCGCAAAGAATTTACTTTCTCATCACCTAGTGGTTGATATGGCAGTTTGACATTTGCACCAATGGAGAATGTATTATGAATTGTTGCAGCACCAATGTTATATGCAGCCACTCCTGTAGGTGCTGTTAGAAGCACTGTGAGATCCTCAGGATTTTCAGCAATCTGTGACAACAGCCTGGTAGATTCGTAATGTATGGCTTTGATTAAATGGCTTTTCCCCGTTCCTGCTCCACCAGTAATGAATAATCGCAACGGTTCAGGATTTTGTCCAAACAGTTTCTGCAAACACCACTTACGAACAGCATAGAATATGGCAGACTGTTCTTCATTTAATGATCGCAATAAATGCAATGCATCCTGTCTGGGCATTGACACATGATTTGTTTCCAAAGTGCATGTAGTCTGTGGGTTTGCTGTCAGGTCAGGAATGAGTTTGTCATCATCATCACCTTCATCATCTACAACCTTTTCTTTCATCAGATCCAAACAACGAAGACGCTCCCTTTCTGTTTCAGGACATATCTGAGCCCAGGCATCTTCTAAATCAATTTTGTCTTCCAGCAACTGTTTAGCTCTGTCAATCTCATCACTTTCTTTTTCAAATAAAGCTTTGTTGGTATCCACAATCGACTGCACTCTTTGAACATCAACACCACATTTCACTGCACCATTTTTATAGAAATGTTCATATGTATCAAACTGGGGCGGTTTGAGGTGACAGTCTTCATAGTAAGGCAAAAACAGTTGCAGCAACGAATGGAAGTACTTTTCTGGGTTTTTTGTGGGAGAAAATCTGGGATATCTCACAACAGCAGGTTCAGTTCGGGTCCTTCGTTTCACAAAGCCACAGTTGTTGTTGAGCTGTACAATGTCATGTGAATGTCTTTCAGCCGGAACCTGTGACTTTGGTAGAACTCTGTATTCAGAACAAAAACTGGCCAGGCATAAATCCTCAAACTGCTCATTCTGAGGTCTGCTCTTATACCTCTCAATCACATTGGTCATCCAAATGCTGCTTTCGTCATTACACTGTTGGAACTGGGCTTTAGTTTGGAGGACATGCAACGGTAAACTCATCCTAACAGGATTATCACCAACTGGAATGAACTGTACGTTGCGAGAGCATTCTTTCAAGTGCATGTGTGTTAATCGATACACTGCCTCTTGGGCTGAAACTTCTCTGTTGTGTAGGTATACACCTCCAAGCTGTTTGAATGCTGCTTTTGCATCAAGGTTGCCATTCATTGACTCGTCTTGGGCACGTTGTAAGAGCAAACCCATTTCTTGTTCTGCTTTTGTGATGTACGACAGTATGTAGACTACAACTGAAAAGGCATCTGTGACATACTGGATATCCATATTGCCTTGCCAAGCACGGAGTAAGTCTTTGTTGTACTGGTTCACCCAAATGTCTCCAGGACTTCGTTTCAGGACAATGCTTTTCTTTTTGGAACATATGTTGTACGCCTTTTCAAACAAACCTTGATATATCCCAAGAGACTCAAAAAATGCATCTGCTGTATCAAAATTCATGTCAGGCATGGTCAACGCAGTTTTAACATTCTTTATTATTGCACTCGCACTTGTATTGTCATCATTGCCATTCAAGTCCTCACAGTTACCGCCTCTTGTGATGAAAGTACAGCTTGATGGTGGTCGTGGGAAGTTGAACCTGCACACTGTGTTTTTCTTGCGGCAAGTCTTAGAGTGTCTTGTGCTGTGCCTCTGTACGCTGCTCACAACCTCGTAAAGCTCTGCATCTGTTTCTGGTGGAATCTCACAAGTGATGTATGTATCTATGAAATGTGCCACTTCATCATCACTCTCTTTATCAATCTTGGGAGCATTTTCAACCCAAAAAAGACAGTGAACATGAGGAGAACCACGTTGTTGAAATTCAACACGATAAAAGTAGTCCTTTATTTTCCCTATGGGTTCTGCTGGCGACATGATTACATCACGGAGAAAGCAATGCCATCTGTGATCAAACATTCTTGCCGCTGTCACAGGGTTTCGACGTATGAGTCCACATTTGTCTGACCAGTCAAGATCGTCAACAGACGTTTGTTTACTTTCTATTCTTAGAATAGAGTTCAGCATTTCAGGCCATCTCAAATCTGCAGAGCTAAAAGATGCAAAGAACGTGGGTATGGAGAGTTGTCTTATCATGGCAAATAAATCTTTCTGAACTGACATCCAGTATGGAGGTGTGCCACGAATTCCTCGTAAGAACTTGTATCCTTCGTCATTGCGCAATATTTTACCCAACGAGTCTGAGTTCAACAACATGTCTGGTGATGCGTCTTTCAGAGAGGAGTTGCCACCACCTTTGCGTAATGCCACTGATACACCAGATACAACTTGATGCACCTCTGATATGTATTGAGCGTAAAAAATGAAGTCTGTGTTCTGTGCAAAACGCCCATCTGCATTCAGAATGCGTGTATTCAGGTATCTTGACAGAGTTATTTTGGACTCTCTTTCATCATGGAATGTAGGTCCACCAGATGGATACAAAACAGGGAAACATTTTGCCTCATTGGTTTTATCGGACAGCAACCTCACTGGACTGTTACCTTCACCTGGTGCCACATTAAGTATATCCTGAAAATTCTGATCAATGATCTCTGAACCCAGATCGACAGGTTGTAATGATGTATCTGACAAAAGCCCATTCTGATCTTTGATATAAGTCACATCTTCCTCTGCTTGCTCTTCAGGAACATTGTCATCATCACTGTTAGCAGGTGTTTCCTGTTTGGTACTTTCCTCGTGCTGGTCAGTGCCATTCAGAGAGTTTACCCATTCGTCATTCATAGTCACATCACCGTACCATTTATTGTTTGCCATTAAATACCTCAGTGCATTTCTGACACGATCAGTGTGGACATACATGTACTCGTAATGACCTTTATATGTCAACTTGCGTTTCAGTTTCACTCTTATCATCTTGTCATCACATTCATTTCTTGGGAGTATATTTGTCACATTTGCGTTATTAACAGGAACAGAGACGCAAGGACCATGGCAAGCTCTCTGGCGGCCTCGAGGCAAACACAACAGCTTCATGAAGGGAATGTGACGTGCAATGAGATGTTGTTCCAAAGAGTTCAGACATTTAAGTTCCGCTGGTATATCATCCAAATGCATGTTGTTGGTGACACTCTCTTCAGGAAGTTTTCCTCCAAGAATTTTACTATGACATGTATGGCAAATCCATAATTTGCTTGATGGACTATCAGACAAATGACATTTCTGTTCACATTCAACATCACAGGCATGTAAATATTGCAATGTTATGCATCTATTAGCCAATGCAGCCACTTCTGCTCCTTTGCTTTCATAGCAATGTCTTTTACACTCAACCACCTGCTTCCTGAAGAGTAAACGATGACAGACTGAGCATACATATTCAGGACCACGGCTGACCTCCTGACGAAAATGATCAATAGCCAAATGAATGTCTCCCTGTTTCTTTTGCCATGTTGAATAATTCTCACAACCTTTTTTGATTTTATTTACACGGACGTTTTCATTTTCTTGATACCTCCTCTTATTATGCTCTTTAATTTTGTTCTGGAATCCAATGTTTTTCTTGTATTTTGTATGACTGTAGTCACGGACAAGTTTCTGGAATGGCCTGTTTGTCTTATATTTGGCTTTACAGTACTCACGGACACGAGTCTGAAAGTTCTTGTTTGTTTTATATTTGACACTAGAATACTTGCGTACCATTGCTTGAAAGGAAGCATTTTTCCTATATCTCATTTTAGAGTAGTCACACTTAAATGTTTTATATTCAGGATCAGAAATATATTTATTACGAGCACAGGCAAGCTTTCTCTCTCTGTAATCACTGTCATCGTATCGACGTCGCTCTTTCTTCGCTTTCACATTTTCTGATTCATCATTCAGCTTTCGTTTTCGTGTTGACCTCAACTTGTCATCAATCTTTACAGGCTGGCATATTCCTGAGCAACGTCCTGCATCTTTGTGTTTAACACATGTTACAACCTCATAATGATTGTCAGTGTGATTTAAATAAATGCAATTATCTCTACATGTCTGTGAGTCTGTAGGTCTATGCATATTCCATCTCCCATCATTGAAAGTAAAGATAGTTGTTTGCAATAAGTCAGCAGCAGCAAAAATATCAATCTCTTTTGCCCATGAACCACAGTAGTAAATTCTTGATTTACTCGCATAGTCCTGCACAGATGTGTATTCATCCCTCAGATATGTTTCAAATTTGGTGCTGTTTCTCTGAAGGTGTTTCACGACAGCCCGTCTTATTTTCAAATGCTTGTCTTCATTGTGACAAATGCTTAAGGCTAGGCTACGGTAAAAGCAATTCCCGTCAGGTTTTATGCTTCTTATCTTACAGGGACATCCCATGTCATCGAGATCAGTGGTTGCCATTAGGCCTAAATCAACATTTTCATTTTGAAGATCTAAACATGTGCACAGTGCATCCTGGTCATGACGAGTTAAAGGTTTAAAAACCTGTTTGTGAAATCTTACATCACTTATAATGACATCATCAGTTGCCTGCAGATTACGCTTTAAAGACTGTTTGTGTGTTTCTACATTGACAAGAATGACATCGTCTGTTGTACTTTCATTGAATGACTGCTTATCCTGTTTGGTCTCTGGCTTCTTTACATTACACTCACAGCTTCTGTTTTCGTCCTTTGATGCACGATCTCTGTTCAGAGTTACGCCAAATTCATGTACATACAGAGGTCTGCAAACGTTTTGTTTAACATCCTTACCGGGCACTCCTTTCAAAACATCACTGTAGTGTGTTCTGTTGCTTACATTGGAACGGGCATTTGAGTCTCGTTTTGTCTGCAACTGTTCTGTGCAATTTGTGGCATTTCCTACAACCTTTGGTGGCTTATGCAACCCACTTACAAATTCCTGCCGTTGGTACACTTTAGGCCTACCTTTCACAGCATCACTGTAGAGCGGACAGCAGTTAGCAGAGCTCGTTGTGCAGCTGGATGAGTCAGTCATCTGGGTGGTAGCATGAGTTACTGCTGTGACTCCAGTTACCTCAAACCGTGGTGTGCTTACGCCAAAAGATCGCGCAAAGTCGTAAACAAATGTGACCAGGGAGTGTATAGAGCTGAAGTATGCAACACAACTTGTCCTCTCACCTTTCTGGTTGACGTTCCTGTTTGCATGTGAATCAACAAAGGCAAACCTTGCTCCTGCATTCACTACAGCACATGTGTTAGCACAAATAGTTAACAAACAAGCATCATTGCTAAACAGTGCCCGCTGCAGTGCTACATCAAAAGGCATGGCAACATCACGCAAAGCATGGTCATAGTCATCAACGTGAATAAATCCAGTGTAAGATTCAGCAAAGTTTATTGCAAAATCACAATTCCACACTTCATATTGCCTAGGTAATTCAGACACAGCAATGTAACCCCTTCCATGGTCTCTTATTTTACCCTGTGCGCTCATTGACCTGTATAGAACAGTTCCCTTAATCAAAACATCATCAAGATCTCCAGTTTTCCAGCTCCACACGTTCTTCATCTTGGACTTCAAAACAGCAGTCAAGCTGATGGCACCACACTGCTTGTTGCGCACATTTCCAAACCGTAGATGGCCTTGATGAAAAGACCCCATCAGCACAGATCTCTCTGGGAAGTCAACAGATTCATTCAAAGAACAACAATCAGTAGCATTATTGTCATGACACATATTCAGAGAGTTGGTAGAGTTTGTTTGAGAGTTGGTAGAGTTTGCTTGTATTGCGTCCGAAGACTGTAACTGGCATTGTAACTGGCATTGTAACTGGCATTGTAACTGGCAGTCCGAAGACTGTATAGCGTCCGAAGACTGTGTGTGGGCTTTTTTACGAGGACGCCCAACCTCGTCACAGGAGACCAAGTCAACCTGTGCCACCGGGGACCTCTTGCTCGGCACCTGTAACACAGAAAACCCATCATAAGGTTACCAAGTCTAACATATCATACTTCTTTAATAATTTCATCATTAAAGCAACTAATATACTCATACTTTCAGAACAGTAATGTATATATATTTAGATCATAAATATTCAGCAACTTCTTAAAAGGAAATATGGCGAGTTTTCACATAGGTCTCCGTTTCTCATGGGTCACTGAGTACTGTTGGTATGAAACAAAGTCAAAACAATCAGTTTTTCCTAGCTCGAGTTGCTACAACCAGCAGCTACCGGTAAAAACAAACGTTTTCATTTTTTGTACCGACAATACTTGGTCACCTTGAGAAACGTAGATCTATGTAAGAACTTCTTTAAATTAGACATGCAGCACATCCTTCATTAAAATCAAATACATTCAACATGTAAGCGGCATATTTCAAGCAAACATAAAAACTACTGTAAATAAGAATTGGGACAAACATATCAAATGTGTCCAACATTACATGTTTCCTATTAAACACACAATCATAATACATCAGGACATATAGTAAAGCTCAACAGCCTGACCTCAGTGGACCTCAAGTCAGCCTCTCTCTTCTTGGCCACCCTGGACCGCTTGCTTGGACGCGGCATCTGCAAAACACACAGAAAACAGAAATCTCATACAGTTAGCACTAATACTTTCATCAGTTCTGATAAACAGGCAATAACAATGTACATATTTACATCATAAAGACTCTTTAACTTCTGAACTTAAGACAGGGCTCTACATTTAAAAAAAAAAATTCCAGGAACACTTATGCGCCCAAGTTAAAAGATTTAAGAGCACAGGAAAAAAACAAAAAAAGGAAAAAAACTTACACATAATGTAACATTGCACTACAGCTAACAGTTAAACATGCCAGTACACCAATTGTGAAGAATAAAAATGACTGACATACCTGCCTACTTTATTTTCAATCCGTTCTATTTTTCTGCATTTTGTTAATGTAAAATATAATGCATTGGCGTAGCCCATTTGCATTTAGCCTGTATATCAAGTATCTTGCCAAATGTAGTTTATTTATTTGTGAATCCATCCGTAGCAAATCCAAATATGCCTATGGTGACCTCTGACTGCATACTGCCCACTACTACTAAAACCAGGACTAACGCCAATTTTCTCTTCCACAAAAACCAACATAGTCTAATCAAGGATATTTATATTTTTTTGAAATATTTGCTTTGATGGGGGCAGTAGGCAAATGTTACTTTCGTTTTGCACTTCCTACTAGGGTAGGCCACACTGCATTTATCAAAAGGGGTGATATGTAGCTTTATAGCTATTATTAATCTGCTAAACAAATTGACATCTGGAGGATTGTTACATACCACTAGGCCTACACACAAGTACCATGAAATGGAACCTATTGCACACATTTACAGCTACACCCTAGTTAGGCATACACATTCTTGACCTAAAGTACAAAGCATACGAGACAAGAATAAAACTAATCCAAGCTCAGGATGAGCAACTACGTGAGCATCTCTGTCCAAAGCCCAGCAACCCACTTCAACCTGCATCCCGGTATACAAATCAGACTATTAACCAAATGTTAGGATTAACTTACAATACAGCAGTAATGTTTCCCTCTACAACTCTTAAATCCTCCTTCCTTGCTTTCATATGCATGCCACACCACATTCATCCATAACCCAAATAATATCACACATCACCACTGAAAACTACTGCAGGAGTCCCTGCAGTGATTCTCATGACTTTCTACTCTGAGGCCATAGAAATTACTCTGAATCAGCGCATATCAGTGTAATATACTAGTTTTTCTGTCCAGAACTGTAAGGCATTTCAATGCCATACACAAGGCCGAGCACAGCTGTAATTATTCCAGATCAACATATGGCATATTTCTTACTAGCATTACGGTTTTACATTTTGCAGGCAATGCAGCATAAAAGTTTCAAAATTTCCCTAGAAGTTGTATATAAAAGCCCTGAAACATTTAACACTTACCTTCAATTAACTTGCTCAAAAAGGAATCCAAAATCTAGAAAACATTTAACATATATAGTTTATGAAACTTAGCATTTACAATTACATAGATATGTACTTTGAGCTTACAAACGAGTGATTTTGCTTGTAATTGTAAAAGTATTTTAGCCGTAACCTACGTATTCATAGCTATGATTTTAGCAGCCTCAGTCACATTCCACCCAAACAAGACCAATTTAACCTAGGATAACTTCACATCTTCTGTTTAAGATCAATTAAATTACTTCATTTGTTAAGAATTGTACATAGTTACCTGCCTTTACACACGGTGTACATGAAACGGAGCCATACATTTGTTTAATGCTTAATCAACTCGTACGGGTTTGCTATGTTCTCCCTTCAGCTATAGCTGCTAGAAGTCTGTCTCTGATTTAGCAGAGAATGTCTAAACGGGCTCTGCTAACATTAAGGTTAACTTACATTCCACACGGCTTTCAAGATCAGACATGACTCCAAAACTCAACCAAGGTTATAGTACCGAAAAACGTTTTCGTTTTAACGTTTAACACAGTTATTCAAAATGAGTTCAGTTAACGTTAACGTTACCACAAAGTTAATTGCTCACAATCAAACGTGCCTAACGTTAGCCTGCATCATGGCGTGAAGCATCATGCCAGCATGATGTGAACTTAATTCGACGATACAACGTATTTCATGAGATAACGGCCAGTTCTCAACACATTGCCTGCTTCCGTAGGATAATATGTTTTATGTAACGTTAGGCTATTAAAGTTCCTAATTCATTTTTACACAATCGCTACCTTTCCTGTCTGCCTAACTTTAACGTTAACGTTTGTCGTTCATAGTGTGACACTAAAACGTTAGCTGCTAACACATTTAACAAAGGTGGCTCTCCAGATACACCTCAGCTAGACATATTTTCATATTTTTGTGTGGCTATTCTGTTATAAGTAGCTCAAAACCAAATATACAGACATATCAATTCATTTTCTGGAGATGTTAACTTTGCGTCTTACCTCGACAGTTGTAGTCAGCTAAAAGAAAGATGGTAGATGTCACAGACGAGTTATTGGATGATACTCGTCACAATAAAAGTCCCTACTTCATTTGCCATTCTCGATATCAAAATATTTCCACACAGAACACAAAATACATTTGATGGAAAGGTTAGAGATTACAGGTGATAGGTTAAAAAACAAATATCACCATGAAACTTAACTACCATGAAACTTATTTACTATCGTAAAAAACATCATTGTTGTATTGCAAGTTTTCAAGGCCGTAGTCATGATGTCTAGGCTACATTGGGGGGGACCAAATCTGTGGCGGGGTCAATAATATTATTAAAAAAATATTATTAATATATTATATTAATATATTATTATTGCAAAAATATTATTAAAAATCACAAACAAGTCGTTAGTTAGGTCAGTCAATTAGGTTATTCCAAACTTTTGACGGACATAGGCATGGCATGGATGGATGGATTATGAACCCCTGGACACAGGGCTTAGACTCATAGGTTTGGAGCCTAATAAGATTTTGTCTTCTAATTTAGATTTTATTATGCTGGTGGCTAATCACACAATTTTAACGTAGTTTGAAAGGGACAGGATTCAGGAATAGGCTACTAAGACAGGCCCCTCTTCTGTCTGACTCACCTCATGTTACTGTTACCCCTGTATGCATTATAGACTGGCTTCTGACAGAAATGACGTTTTGTGCCAACATGTAGAAACACTAGACCTACTACAGCCTTTAATTGGTGAATGGAGGTGCAAATTCCTTTCTTTGGTTATTGTCACATTAACTGTAGGCTATCACATATTGTAAAAGTTTTTTTCCCAACTTGTGTGCCGTCGCCACATTTGATCACGTTTTGCCTGCATGGATGCGCGATTGAGTGCGCATCTAAATAATATGCAAGATGCAACAATCATTTCTAAGAGGCCTATAAAAGGTCATTTCTGGCATTACTACTAGCATATGAAGGCATTATTTATGTTGAAAGACGTGAAAGAAATGACACAGGCTTGCACAAATTCATCATTTAAAATAAAACGTTTCACTTTCGCTATCATTGCGAGAATAGGCTACAATATGGAAAATGTTCCCTTTCAGTCTGATCGGCTCCAAACATGTATGGGATTTCCTTAGCCTGTGCTACACCTTTCCAAGAAGTTTTGTGAAAATTGTACCGGTAGCTTTTGCGATATTGTTGACAGCCCTACCTCCGCAGTAGGGTGCAGTAAATGGAAGCTTTTGATTGCGCACGCCACTAACGAAAAACGGAAAATCACCAGGACAAACCACTCAGGGGTGTAGGCTACTCTGGAACCATAGGTCACTAATTTGTGCGTTATTTACGTTTGATTACATTTCAGATGCGTGTTGGTTTCCTGTAGGCCTAGTATAGCGCTTTATTCTTTCTTTATTTTTCTATGTCCGTATATTGGGGGGGACATTTTGGTCATATTTGAATATTGGGGGGGACACGTCCCCCTCAATGTCTATGGTGACTACGGCCCTGCTGAAATCTCATATCCAGACTCAGCAAATCAGGCAATATCTGCATAAATTGTGGTAGGCCTAATTTGCATGATTAAAAAAAAAGAAATGTGAATAAAGGATAAAGTCAGACAAAAATATTTGTATTTTATTGGCATTACATAGGCTCCAACATTTGGTAACAGTCACACCATTATTGCACCCAATATATATCTGAAAACACATCTGATTGAAGCTTATGTTGTTTCACACATGGGGGTATTATATATAACTGGAGAGAGTGATTAAGTCCCGCCCTCCATACAAATGAATGGGGGACACTAGGCTAATAAATCTGGCCAATTCGTAGTCAACGGCATATTGAACACTGGGGCTCGGATCCTCAAGAAATTTGGTGACCTTTGACCTCTAGGGGGCTCTGTAATTGCGGCGGTGGGCTGGCTGAGGGAGGGTGCGGCGAGCCCTGGTTCAGCCCCACTAAATCAGCTATGTTTTGATGTGAAACTTGACCTTGTAACTCAGCCAATCTTGGGTTGTTTGCCATGGAACTCGCTGTGACTGCTTAATGCTATATGTCTAATGCAACTGCGTTCAGTTTCGTGGCAAATCTGGCCTGCTAAACTCTCTGCTTGGCCCCCTCATTGCTGCTTGCAGCTATATTTGGGGGCCAAGCAGCGAAGCTGCGAAGGCACCCATTGTTATTGTTAGTTTTCTTATTGGGGGCCAAGCAGCGAAGCTGCGAAGGCACCCATTGTGTTTCTATGTTTTCTTATTATTATTATTATTATTACGCTTCCGTCATTGAAGTCAATGGCAGCCCATAGAACCGTCTGGTGAAAAATTCTGAAATTTGGCACACTGATTGGGGACATTCTCATGATTAATTTCACCAAGTTTCATACCGGCACCTTGAGCGCTCTAGCGCCACCAACAGGCCAAAGTTGGATGTGCGTTCACGCACGTAACTTCTGACCCGTTCACCCGATTGTCAAAAATGAGGTATCGCTGGAATCCTTGGACCAAGCCGAGTTCAACGCACCCTATGACGTCAATTTCCGCCATGATGGATTTTCCGCCATTTTGGATTTCATCAAAAACACTAAAAAGTCTTCACAGGTCACAAATTTTGTCCGATCGACACCAAACCTGACACACTTGATCTTCAGACCAAGCCTCACAAAAGTTATTCCTTTTCGTCTTCGAAACTCAAACCGTTCGCCCGTAACAGCCAATCGAAATATGCGGCGAAGCCGCCAAACAGGAAGTGAGCTCATATCTCAGCAACCCATTCATCTATCATAACCAAACTTAGTACATGGACTCAGGACCCAATCAGGGGGACGCTGAAGAAATCTGGTGACCTTTGACCTCTAGGGGGCGCTGTAATTAAGAAACATGCCTTTTGGCCTGTAGCTGCTGTTGTGCTTAGAATTAAAGCGCACTACTGGTGTCTGTTAATACTGTTGGAGGTCCTTAGGCCGACCCAAGCCAACTTGTGATGTCATCGTAAATGATTCGGCCGCCATATTGGATTTAATCAAAAACACGTAAAAATTTTCGCAGGTCACAAATTTCAGCGGATCCTCACCAAAATTGGCAGAGATCATTTTCAGACCATGCCTTATCAGTGCTTCGGTTTCTGGAACAATTGACAGAAGCATTCGGCTGTAACAGCCAATCGAAACTTGCGGCGAAGCCGCCAAACAGGAAGTGAGCTCATATCTCAGCAACCCTTGCATGTATCAAAGCCAAACTTGGTGCATGGACTCAGGACCCAATCAGGTGGACGCTCAAGAAATCTGGTGACCTTTGACCTCTAGGGGGCGCTGTAATAAAGAAACATGCTTTTTGGCCTGTAGCTGCTTTTGTGCTTAGAATTAAAATGCAATAGTGGTGTCTGGTAATACTGTTGGAGGTCCTTAGGCCGACCCAAGCCAACTTGTGATGTCATCGTAATTGATTCGGCCGCCAAGTTAGATTTAATCAAAAACATCAAAAAGTTTTCACAGGTCGCAAATTTCATCTGATCTTCACCAACATTGGCACAGACCATCTTCAGACCATAAGCTATGAATATCTTGCTCTCTTGAACAATTGACAAAAGCATTCACCCGTAACCGCCAATCGAAATTGATGGCTAAGCCGCCAAACAGGAAGTGAGCTCATATCTCAGCAACCCTGCCATGTATCATAACCAAACTTACTACATATATTCATGACCCCATTAGGAGGACGCTCAAAAACTTTGGTGACCTTTGACCTGTAGGGGGTGCTGCAATTAGCAATATTGCATTTTCATCTGTAGTTGCTGATGTGTTTTATCAATCTTTTATTTTTTGATGTGAAACTGATGACAACATGTTCCATCCAGTTCATTCTAATGCGTGCGTGGAAGGGCGGTGCGGGACGGGGTGGAACGGGCAGGGCTGATTAGGTGGGGGGGCTGGCTGGCGGAGGCGGTGGCAATACTCAGCCCTGTTTCAGCCCTACAAAGTCAGTTATGTTTTGATGTGACACTTGTTGAAAGTGTTGATCGCGGGTGTCTGCTGAGTTCTATCTTGTCGCCGTGGCTATTCCGGCCTATACTGCTTGGCCCCCTCATTGCTGCTTGCAGCTATATTTATTATTATTCCTCTGCCATTGAAGTCTATGGCAGCCCATAGAACCGTCTGGTGAAAAGTTGTGAAATTTGGCACACTAATTAGGCTGCGTCCCAGAATTAATTTCACCAAGTTTCGAGTCCGCACCACGAGCGCTCTAGCGCCACCAACAGGCCAAATTTGGACATGCGTTCATGCATGTAACTTCTGACCCGTTGGCCCGATTTTGAAAAATGAGGTACCATTGGAATCCTTGGACCAGGCCGAGTTCAACGCACCCTATGACGTCATTTTCCGCCATGATGGATTTTCCGCCATATTGGATTTTAGTGAAAGTGAAACTAATTTTTCACAGGTCACAAATTTTGTCCGATCGTCACCAAACTTGACATACATGATCTTCAGACCAAGCCTCACAAAAGTTGTGGTGTTTTGTCTTCGGAACTATGACCGTTCACCCGTAATATCCAATCGAAATTTGCGGCGAAGCCGCCAAACAGGAAGTGAGCTCATATCTCAGCAACCCATTGATCTATCATAACCAAATTTATTCCATGGAGTCAGGACCCAATCAGGGGGAAGCTCAAGAAATTTGGTGACCTTTGACCTCTAGGGGGCGCTGTAATTAAGAAACATGCCTTTTGGCCTGTAGCAGCAGTTGTGCTTAGAATTGAAACCCACTAATGGTGTCTGGTACTACTGTTGAAGATCCTTAGGCCGACCCAAGCCAACTTGTGATGTCATCGTAATTGATTCGGCCGCCATATTGGATTAAATCAAAAACACGAAAAAGTTTTGGCAGGTCCTAAATTTCATCTGTTCCTCACCAAAATTGGCAGAGACCATCTTCAGACCATGCCTGATGAGTGCCTTGCTTTTTGGAACAATTGACAGAAGCTTTGGCCTGTACCAGCCAATCAAAATTTGCGGCGAAGCCGCCAAACAGGAAGTGATTTCATATCTCAGCAACGCTTTCATGTATCAAAACCAAACTTAGTACATGTACCTAAGACCACATCGGAAGGACGCTCAAGAAATTTGGTGACATTTGACCTCTAGGGGGCTCCGTAATTGACAAAAATGCATTTTGGCCAGTAGTTGCTGATGCGCATTATTTTGCAATGGAAGTCAATGGCAGCCCATAGAACCGTCTGGTAAAAAGTTATAAAATTTTGCACACTAATTGGGGACAGTCCAATAATTCATTTCACCAAGTTTCATGCCGGCACCTCAAGCGCTCTAGCGCCACCAACAGGCCAAAGTTGGACTTTTGTTCACGGACGTAAATTTTGACCTGTTGACCCGAATGGCAAAATGAGGTATCATTGGAATCCTTGGGCCAAGCCGAGTTCACACCCCCACACACCCTGTGACGTCAATTTTTGACCTCTGTGTTTAAATCACAGCAAGTGTGATCATATCTCAGTCGATCTTTTATTTTTGATGTGAAACTGATGACAGCAAGTTCCATCTAGTTCATTCTAATGTGTGCGTGCAAGGGTGGGACGGGGTGGGATGGGCAGGTGCGGTTGCGGAGGTGGGCTGGCTGGGGGAGGGGGCAGCGACACTCAGCCCTGGTTCAGCCCCACAAAATCAGTTATGTTTTGATGTGAAACATGACCTTGTAACTCAGCCAATCTTGGGTTGTATGGCATGGAACTTGCTGTGACTGCTTAAGGCTATATGTCTGATGCAACGGCATTGACTTACATGGCAAATCTGGCCTGCTGATCTCACTGCTTGGCCCCCTCATTGCTGCTTGCAGCTATATTTGGGGGCCAAGCAGCGAAGCTGCGAAGCCCCATTGTTTTTCTATGATTTCTTATTATTGGGGGCCAAGCAGCGAAGCTGCGAAGGCACCCATTGTTATTGTTAGTTTTCTTATTATTATTATTCCTCTGCCATTGAAGTCTATGGCAGCCCATAGAACCGTCTGGTGAAAAGTTGTGAAATTTGGCACACTAATTAGGCTGCGTCCCAGAATTAATTTCACCAAGTTTCGAGTCCGCACCACGAGCGCTCTAGCGCCACCAACAGGCCAAATTTGGACATGCGTTCATGCATGTAACTTCTGACCCGTTGGCCCGATTTTGAAAAATGAGGTACCATTGGAATCCTTGGACCAGGCCGAGTTCAACGCACCCTATGACGTCATTTTCCGCCATGATGGATTTTCCGCCATATTGGATTTTAGTGAAAGTGAAACTAATTTTTCACAGGTCACAAATTTTGTCCGATCGTCACCAAACTTGACATACATGATCTTCAGACCAAGCCTCACAAAAGTTGTGGTGTTTTGTCTTCGGAACTATGACCGTTCACCCGTAATATCCAATCGAAATTTGCGGCGAAGCCGCCAAACAGGAAGTGAGCTCATATCTCAGCAACCCATTGATCTATCATAACCAAACTTATTCCATGGACTCAGAACCCAATCAGGGGGACGCTCAAGAAATTTGGTGACCTTTGACCTCTAGGGGGCGCTGTAATTAAGAAACATGCCTTTTGGCCTGTAGCAGCAGTTGTGCTTAGAATTGAAACCCACTAATGGTGTCTGGTACTACTGTTGAAGATCCTTAGGCCGACCCAAGCCAACTTGTGATGTCATCGTAATTGATTCGGCCGCCATATTGGATTAAATCAAAAACACGAAAAAGTTTTGGCAGGTCCTAAATTTCATCTGTTCCTCACCAAAATTGGCAGAGACCATCTTCAGACCATGCCTGATGAATGCCTTGCTTTCTGGAACAATTGACAGAAGCTTTGGCCTGTACCAGCCAATCAAAATTTGCGGCGAAGCCGCCAAACAGGAAGTGATTTCATATCTCAGCAACGCTTTCATGTATCAAAACCAAACTTAGTACATGTACCTAAGACCACATCGGAAGGACGCTCAAGAAATTTGGTGACATTTGACCTCTAGGGGGCTCCGTAATTGACAAAAATGAATTTTGGCCAGTAGTTGCTGATGCGCATTATTTTACAATGGAAGTCAATGGCAGCCCATAGAACCGTCTGGTAAAAAGTTATACAATTTTGCACACTAATTGGGGACAGTCCAATAATTCATTTCACCAAGTTTCATGCCGGCACCTCAAGCGCTCTAGCGCCACCAACAGGCCAAAGTTGGACTTCTGTTCACCGACGTAACTTTTGACCTGTTGACCCGAATGGCAAAATGAGGTATCATTGGAATCCTTGGGCCAAGCTGAGTTCACACCTCCACACACCCTATGACGTCAATTTTTGACCTCTGTGTTTAAATCACAGCAAGTGTGATCATATCTCAGTCAATCTTTTATTTTTGATGTGAAACTGATGACAGCAAGTTCCATCTAGTTCATTCTAATGTGTGCGTGCAAGGGTGGGACGGGATGGGATGGGCAGGGGCGGTTGCGGCGGTGGGCTGGCTGGGGGAGGGGGCGGCGACACTCAGCCCTGGTTCAGCCCCACAAAATCAGTTATGTTTTGATGTGAAACTTGACCTTGTAACTCAGCCAATCTTGGGTTGTATGGCATGGAACTTGCTGTGACTGCTTAAGGCTATATGTCTGATGCAACGGCATTGACTTACATGGCAAATCTGGCCTGCTGATCTCACTGCTTGGCCCCCTCATTGCTGCTTGCAGCTATATTTGGGGGCCAAGCAGCGAAGCTGCGAGGCAACCATTGTGTTTCTATTTGTTCTTATTATTGGGGGCCAAGCAGCGAAGCTGCGAGGACCTCATTGTGTTTCTATGTTTTCTTCCCTATTATTATTATTATTCCGCCATGGAAGTCTATGGCAGCCCATAGAACCGTCTGGTGAAAAGTTTTGAAATTTGGCACACTGATTAGGGACAGTCCCATGATTAATGTCACCAAGTTTCATGATGGCACCTAGAGCACTCTAGCGCCACCAATAGGCCAAAGTTGGACGTGCGTTCATGCACGTAACTTTTGACCTGTATGGCCGATTGTCAAAAATGAGGTATCGATGGAATCCTTGGACCAAGCCGAGTTCAATGCACCCTATGACGTCATTTTCCGCCATGATGGATTTTCCGCCATATTGGATTTTAGTGAAAGTGAAACTAAAACTTCACAGGTCACAAATTTTGTCCGATCGTCACCAAACTTGACACACATGCTCTTCAGACCAAGCCGCACAAAAGTTATTCCTTTTCGTCTTCAGAACTAAAACCGTTCGCGCGTAACAGCCAATCGAAATTTGCGGCGAAGCCGCCAAACAGGAAGTGAGCTCATATCTCAGCAACCCATTCATCTATCATAACCAAACTTAGTCCATGGACTCAGGACCCAATCAGGGGGATGCTCAAGAAATCTGGTGACCTTTGACCTCTAGGGGGCGCTGTAATTAAGAAACATGCCTTTTGGCCTGTAGCAGCAGTTGTGCTTAGAATTAAAACCCATTAGTGGTGTCTGGTACTACTGTTGAAGGTCCTTAGGCCGACCCAAGCCAACTTGTGATGTCATCGTAATTGATTCGGCCGCCATATTGGATTAAATCAAAAACACAAAAAAGTTTTGGCAGGTCACAAATTTCATCTGTTCCTCACCAAAATTGGCAGATACCATCTTCAGACCATGCCTGATGAGTGCATTGCTTTCTGGAACAATTGACAGAAGCTTTGGCCTGTACCAGCCAATCAAAATATGCGGCGAAGCCGCCAAACAGGAAGTGATTTCATATCTCAGGAACGCTTTCATGTATCAAAACCAAATTTAGTACATGTACCTCAGACCCCATCGGGAGGACGCTCAAGAAATTTGGTGACATTTGACCTCTAGGGGGCACCGTAATTGACAAAAATGCATTTTGGCCAGTAGTTGCTGATGCACATTATTTTGCAATGGAAGTCAATGGCAGCCCATAGAACCGTCTGGTAAAAAGTTATACAATTTTGCACACTAATTGGGGACAGTCCAATAATTCATTTCACCAAGTTTCATGCCAGCACCTCAAGCGCTCTAGCGCCACCAACAGGCCAAAGTTGGACTTGTGTTTACGGACGTAACTTTTGACCTGTTGACCCGAATGGCAAAATGAGGTATCATTGGAATCCTTGGGCCAAGCCGAGTTCAACACACCCTATGACGTCAATTGTTGACCTCTATGTTTAAATCACGGCAAGTGTGATCATATCTCAGTCAATCTTTTATTTTTGATGTGAAACTGATGACAGCGAGTTCCATCCAGTTAATTCTAATGCGTGCGTGCAAGGGTGGGGCGGGATGGGCAGGGGCGGTTGTGGCGGTGGGCTGGCTGGGGGAGGGGGCGGCGACACTCAGCCCTGGTTCAGCCCCACAAAATCAGTTATGTTTTGATGTGAAACTTGACCTTGTAACTCAGCCAATCTTGGGTTGTATGGCATGGAACTTGCTGTGACTGCTTAAGGCTATATGTCTGATGCAACGGCATTGACTTACATGGCAAATCTGGCCTGCTGATCTCACTGCTTGGCCCCCTCATTGCTGCTTGCAGCTATATTTATTATTATTATTATTCCGCCATTGAAGTCAATGGCAGCCCATAGAACCGTCTGGTGAAAAGTTGTGAAATTTGGCACACTGATTAGGGATAGTCCCATAATTAATTTCACCAAGTTTCATACCGGCACCTTGAGCGCTCTAGCGCCACCAACAGGCCAAAGTTGGACTTGCGTTCACGCACGTAACTTCTGACCTGTTGACCCGATTGTCAAAAATGAGGTATCGTTGGAATCCTTGGACCAAGCCGAGTTCAACGCACCCTATGACGTCATTTTCCGCCATGATGGATTTTCCGCCATATTGGATTTTAGTGAAAGTGAAACTAAAACTTCACAGGTCACAAATTTTGTCCGATCGTCACCAAACTTGACACACATGCTCTTCAGACCAAGCCGCACAAAAGTTATTCTTTTTCGTCTTCGGAACTAAAACCGTTCGCGCGTAACAGCCAATCGAAATTTGCGGCGAAGCCGCCAAACAGGAAGTGAGCTCATATCTCAGCAACCCATTGATCTATCATAACCAAACTAAGTCCATGGACTCAGGACCCAATCAGGGGGACACTCAAGAAATTTGGTGACCTTTGACCTCTAGGGGGCGCTGTAATTAAGAAACATGCCTTTTGGCCTGTAGCTGCAGTTGTGCTTAGAATTGAAACCCACTAGTGGTGTCTGGTACTACTGTTGAAGGTCCTTAGGCCGACCCAAGCCAACTTGTGATGTCATCGTAATTGATTCGGCCGCCATATTGGATTTAATCAAAAACACGTACACGTTTTTGCAGGTCACAAATTTCAGCGGATCCTCACCAAAATTGGCAGAGACCATCTACAGACCATGCCTGATGAGTGCATTACTTTCTGGAACAATTGACAGAGGCATTGGCCTGTACCAGCCAATCAAAATTTGCGGCGAAGCCGCCAAACAGGAAGTGATGTCATATCTCATCAACACTTTCATGTATCAAAACCAAACTTAGTACATGTACCTCAGACCACATCGGGAGGATGCTCAAGAAATTTGGTGACATTTGACCTCTAGGGGGCTCCGTAATTGACAAAAATGCATTTTGGCCAGTAGTTGCCGATGCGCATTATTTTGCAATGGAAGTCAATGGCAGCCCATAGAACCGTCTGGTAAAAAGTTATACAATTTTGCACACTAATTGGGGACAGTCCAATAATTCATTTCACCAAGTTTCATGCCGGCACCTCAAGCGCTCTAGCGCCACCAACAGGCCAAAGTTGGACTTGTGTTCACGGACGTAACTTTTGACCTGTTGACCCGAATGGCAAAATGAGGTATCATTGGAATCCTTGGGCCAAGCCGAGTTCACACCCCCACACACCCTATGACGTCAATTTTTGACCTCTGTGTTTAAATCACAGCAAGTGTGATCATATCTCAGTCAATCTTTTATTTTTGATGTGAAACTGATGACAGCAAGTTCCATCTAGTTCATTCTAATGTGTGCGTGCAAGGGTGGGACGGGGTGGGATGGGCAGGGGCGGTTGCGGCGGTGGGCTGGCTGGGGGAGGGGGCGGCGACACTCAGCCCTGGTTCAGCCCCACAAAATCAGTTATGTTTTGATGTGAAACTTGACCTTGTAACTCAGCCAATCTTGGGTTGTATGGCATGGAACTTGCTGTGACTGCTTAAGGCTATATGTCTGATGCAACGGCATTGATTTACATGGTTAATCTGGCCTGCTGATCTCACTGCTTGGCCCCCTCATTGCTGCTTGCAGCTATATTTATTATTATTGGGGGCCAAGCAGCGAAGCTGCGAAGGCACCCATTGTTATTGTCAGTTTTCTTATTATTATTATTCCTCTGCCATTGAAGTCTATGGCAGCCCATAGAACCGTCTGGTGAAAAGTTGTGAAATTTGGCACACTAATTAGGCTGCGTCCCAGAATTAATTTCACCAAGTTTCGAGTCCGCACCACGAGCGCTCTAGCGCCACCAACAGGCCAAATTTGGACATGCGTTCATGCATGTAACTTCTGACCCGTTGGCCCGATTTTGAAAAATTAGGTACCATTCGAATCCTTGGACCAGGCCGAGTTCAACGCACCCTATGACGTCATTTTCCGCCATGATGGATTTTCCGCCATATTGGATTTAAGTGAAAGTGAAACTAATTTTTCACAGGTCACAAATTTTGTCCGATCGTCACCAAACTTGACATACATGATCTTCAGACCAAGCCTCACAAAAGTTGTGGTGTTTTGTCTTCGGAACTATGACCGTTCACCCGCAATATCCAATCGAAATTTGCGGCAAAGCCGCCAAACAGGAAGTGAGCTCATATCTCAGCAACCCATTCATCTGTCATAACCAAACTTAGTATATGTACTCAGGACCCAATCAGGGGGACGCTCAAGAAATTTGGTGACCTTTGACCTCTAGGGGGCGCTGTAATTAAGAAACATGCCTTTTGGCCTGTAGCAGCAGTTGTGCTTAGAATTAAAACACACTAGTGGTGTCTGGTACTACTGTTGAAGGTCCTTAGGTCAACCCAAGCCAACTTGTGATGTCATCGTAATTGATTCGGCCGCCATATTGAATTTAATCAAAAACACGTACAAGTTTTCGCAGGTCACAAATTTCATCTGTTCTTCACCAAAATTGGTAGAGACCATCTTCAGACCATGCCTGATGAGTGCATTGCTTTCTGGAACAATTGACAGAAGCATTGACCTGTACCAGCCAATCGAAATTTGCGGCGAAGCCGCCAAACAGGAAGTGATTTCATATCTCAGCAACGCTTTCATGTATCAAAACCAAACTTAGTACATGTACCTCAGACCACATTGGGAGGACGCTCAAGAAATTTGGTGACATTTGACCTCTAGGGGGCTCCGTAATTGACAAAAATGCATTTTGGCCAGTAGTTGCTGATGCGCATTATTTTGCAATGGAAGTCAATGGCAGCCCATAGAACCGTCTGGTAAAAAGTTATACAATTTTGCACACTAATTGGGGACAGTCCAATAATTCATTCCACCAAGTTTCATGCCGGCACCTCAAGCGCTCTAGCGCCACCAACAGGCCAAAGTTGGACTTGTGTTCACGGACGTAACTTTTGACCTGTTGACCCGAATGGCAAAATGAGGTATCATTGGAATCCTTGGGCCAAGTCGAGTTCACACCCCCACACACCCTATGACGTCAATTTTTGACCTCTGTGTTTAAATCACAGCAAGTGTGATCATATCTCAGTCAATCTTTTATTTTTGATGTGAAACTGATGACCGCAAGTTCCATCTAGTTCATTCTAATGTGTACGTGCAAGGGTGGGACGGGGTGGGATGGGCAGGGGCGGTTGCGGCGGTGGGCTGGCTGGGGGAGGGGGCGGCGACACTCAGCCCTGGTTCAGCCCCACAAAATCAGTTATGTTTTGATGTGAAACTTGACCTTGTAACTCAGCCAATCTTGGGTTGTTTAACATGGAACTTGTTGTGACTGCTTAATGCTATATGCCTGATGCCACGGCATTGAGTTGCATGGCAAATCTGGCCTGCTGATCTCACTGCTTGGCCCCCTCATTGCTGCTTGCAGCTATATTTATTTAACATCTTTCTTCCGCCATGGGAGTCTATGGCAGCCCATAGAACCGTCTGGTAAAAAGTTGTGAAATTTGGCACACTGATTGGGGATAGGCCAATAATTAATTGCACCAAGTTTCATGCCGGCACCTCCAGCGCTCTAGCGCCACCAACAGGCCAAAGTTGGACGTGCGTTCACGCACGTAACTTTTGAACTGTTGATCCGATTTTGAAAAATGAGGTACCGTTGGAATCCTTGGACCAAGCCGAGTTCAACGCACCCTATGACGTCATTTTCCGCCATGATGGATTTTCCGCCATATTGGATTTTAGTGAAAGTGAAACTAATTTTTCACAGGTCACAAATTTTGTCCGATCGTCACCAAACTTGACATACATGATCTTCAGACCAAGCCTAACAAAAGTTGTGGTGTTTTGTCTTCGGAACTAAAACCGTTCGTGCGTAACAGCCAATCGAAATTTGCGGCGAAGCCGCCAAACAGGAAGTGAGCTCATATCTCAGCAACCCATTGATCTATCATAACCAAACTTAGTCCATGGACTCGGGATCCAATCAGGGGGACGCTCAACGAATTTGGTGACCTTTGACCTCTAGGGGGCGCTGTAATTAAGAAACATGCCTTTTGGCCTGTAGCAGTAGTTGTGCTTAGAATTGAAACCCACTAGTGGTGTCTGCTACTACTGTTGAAGGTCCTTAGGCCGACCCAAGCCAACTTGTGATGTCATCGTAATTGATTCGGCCGCCATATTGAATTTAATCAAAAACACGTACAAGTTTTCGCAGGTCACAAATTTCATCTGTTCTTCACCAAAATTGGCAGAGACCATCTTCAGACCATGCCTGATGAGTGCATTGCTTTCTGGAACAATTGACAGAAGCTTTGGCCTGTACCAGCCAATCAAAATTTGCGGCGAAGCCGCCAAACAGGAAGTGATTTCATATCTCAGCAACGCTTTCATGTATCAAAACCAAACTTAGTACATGTACCTCAGACCACATCGGGAGGACGCTCAAGAAATTTGGTGACATTTGACCTCTAGGGGGCTCCGTAATTGACAAAAATGCATTTTGGCCAGTAGTTGCTGATGCGCATTATTTTGCAATGGAAGTCAATGGCAGCCCATAGAACCGTCTGGTGAAAAGTTGTGAAATTTGGCACACTGATAAGGGACAGTCCCATGATTAATGTCACCAAGTTTCATGCCGGCACCTCAAGCGCTCTAGCGCCACCAACAGGCCAAAGTTGGACTTGTGTTCACGGACGTAACTTTTGACCTGTTGACCCGAATGGCAAAATGAGGTATCATTGGAATCCTTGGGCCAAGCCGAGTTCACACCCCCACACACCCTATGACGTCAATTTTTGACCTCTGTGTTTAAATCACAGCAAGTGTGATCATATCTCAGTCAATCTTTTATTTTTGATGGGAAACTGATGACAGCAAGTTCCATCTAGTTCATTCTAATGTGTGCGTGCAAGGGTGGGACGGGGTGGGATGGGCAGGGGCGGTTGCGGCGGTGGGCTGGCTGGGGGAGGGGGCGGCGACACTCAGCCCTGGTTCAGCCCAACAAAATCAGTTATGTTTTGATGTGAAACTTGACCTTGTAACTCAGCCAATCTTGGGTTGTTTAACATGGAACTTGTTGTGACTGCTTAATGCTATATGCCTGATGCCACGGCATTGAGTTGCATGGCAAATCTGGCCTGCTGATCTCACTGCTTGGCCCCCTCATTGCTGCTTGCAGCTATATTTGGGGGCCAAGCAGCGAAGCTGCGAAGCCCCATTGTTTTTCTATGATTTCTTATTATTGGGGGCCAAGCAGCGAAGCTGCGAAGCCCCATTGTTTTTCTATGATTTCTTATTATTGGGGGCCAAGCAGCGAAGCTGCGAAGGCACCCATTGTGATTGTTAGTTTTCTTATTATTATTATTCCTCTGCCATTGAAGTCTATGGCAGCCCATAGAACCGTCTGGTGAAAAGTTGTGAAATTTGGCACACTAATTAGGCTGCGTCCCAGAATTAATTTCACCAAGTTTCATACCGGCACCTTGAGCGCTCTAGCGCCACCAACAGGCCAAAGTTGGACTTGCGTTCACGCACGTAACTTCTGACCTGTTGACCCGATTGTCAAAAATCAGGTATCGTTGGAATCCTTGGACCAAGCCGAGTTCAACGCACTCTATGACGTCATTTTCCGCCATGATGGATTTTCCGCCATTTTGGATTTTAGTGAAAGTGAAACTAATTTTTCACAGGTCACAAATTTTGTCCGATCGTCACCAAACTTGACACACATGATCTTCAGACCAAGCCTCACAAAAGTTGTGGTGTTTTGTCTTCGGAACTTAAACCGTTCACCCGTAACATCCAATCGAAATTTGCGGCGAAGCCGCCAAACAGGAAGTGAGCTCATATCTCAGCAACCCATTCATCTATCATAACCAAACTTAGTATATGGACTCGGGACCCCATCAAGGGGAAGCTCAAGAAATTTGGTGACCTTTGACCTCTAGGGGGCGCTATAATTAAGAAACATGCCTTTTGGCCTGTAGCTGCTGTTGTGCTTAGAATTAAAATGCACTAGTGGTGTCTGGTAATACTGTTGGAGGTCCTTTGGTTGACCCAAGTCAACTTGTGATGTCATCGTAATTGATTCGGCCGCCATATTGGATTTAATCAAAAACACGTACACGTTTTTGCAGGTCACAAATTTCAGCGGATCCTCACCAAAATTGGCAGAGACCATCTACAGACCATGCCTGATGAGTGCATTGTTTTCTGGAACAATTGACTGAAGCATTGACCTGTACCAGCCAATCGAAATTTGCGGCGAAGCCGCCAAACAGGAAGTGATTTCATATCTCAGCAACGCTTTCATGTATCAAAACCAAATTTAGTACATGTACCTCAGACCCCATCGGGAGGACGCTCAAGAAATTTGGTGACATTTGACCTCTAGGGGGCACCGTAATTGACAAAAATGCATTTTGGCCAGTAGTTGCTGTTGTGCTTAGAAACTGAGCTCATATCTCAGCAACCCATTCACCTATCATAACCAAACTTAGTACATGGACTCAGGACCCAATCATGGAGACGCTCAAGAAATCTGGTGACCTTTGACCTCTAGGGGGCGCTGTAATTAAGAAACATGCCTTTTGGCCTGTAGCTGCTCTTGTGCTTAGAATTAAGACGCACTAATGGTGTCTGGTAATACTGTTGGAGGTCCCAAGGCCAACCCAAGCCAACTTGTGATGTCATCGTAATTGATTCGGCCGCCATATTGGATGTAATCAAAAACACGTACAAGTTTTTGCAGGTCACAAATTTCAGCGGATCCTCACCAAAATTGGCAGAGACCATCTTCAGCCCATGCCTTATCTGTGCATTGCTTTCTGAAACAATTGACAGAAGCATTCGGCTGTAACAGCCAATCGAAATTTGCGGCGAAGCCGCCAAACAGGAAGTGAGCTCATATCTCAGCAACCCTTGCATGTATCAAAACCGAACTTGGTATATGGCCTCATGACCCCATCAGGAGGACGCTAAAGAAATTGTGAGCTTTTTGGCTGGTATCTCCTGTTGTGCTTAGAATTACAACGTACTAGTGGTGTCTGGTAATACTCTGGATGATCCTTATGTCGACAGATGTCAACTTGTGACATCAACATAATTGAATTGGCCGCCATATTTGATTTAATCAAAAACATCAAATAGGCCTGCCTTGCATTACGCCCCCACCTGGCCAAGCGAGTAAATGTGGCAGAAAATAAAATACAAAAGCAAATAGCACACGCATCAAATATGTACATTTCCCAAATGCACCACGCACCACGTCGGTGCTTTGTTGGATTCCGACATGTCACGGGTTGCGGCCCGCAGGTGCTCGGGCCCGCCATTGCTGCTTGCGGCTATATTTGAATCTGATTCTTATTTGAAAGCATTTTCCCATCAAAGCCAATCAAAATTTACAGCGAAGCCGTCAAACAGGAAGTGATATCATATCTCTGCCCAGCTTTGATGTATCAATAGGCTCATTCAACTTCATGCAGCACTGCGCAGATCTGTTATGGTTGGTGAGTTGAATGCAATGTGTATTGGTTAGAAATACTGTTAGACTTCATCCAGCCAGAGAGGAATTTACCATGGTGTCACTATGTTACATGACCTTAAAATATTGCGGGAGCCTGGGCCTTCATTCAGTTCTAGCAGTTGTCTCTCACAGACTGCAGGAGCTAAAACCCTGACCTGATAGTGCAGTTTGGAGTGAATTTTCCCATTATGCCAGATTTTGCCAGGTTTCTCTTTCTGCTTCCTTATGTTGGAATGTTCAAAAATGAGTAAAAATCAAATGGATAGCTCCTTCTATGTGATTTCTGCAACGATGGTAAACTAGCCTACTGAAAACCATTTGATATTCTGTTATTTCATGCTGTTGGTTAAATAGACACACAGATAACACTTAATATTGAATGTATACTGTATGCTACAATGCAGGCCTGTTAACTGTATGACCTCATCATAGCAATTTATTTTTTTTCAGTCATCATGCTCATTTTAATGATTAAGAAGGAAATTTATTGCACACATAATTCCGCAATATCTACCGTGATGTCTTGCGGAAGTCACATCAGATAGACTACAGCTGATCTGTTCAGGGCAAGCTGTCATCTGTTCTAGCTCCTCCTGGCCAACAACTGCAGGTGACATTGACGTATGAAGTCAGCCACACTTCATGCTGAATTCACCTTTTACCAAACGATGTGGACTTGGGATCCCAATTTTGAGGATGCTCATGACATTTGGTGACCTTTGACCTCTAGCGTGAACTGCAAAAATACATTGTGGCTTGATGTGTTTTGATTTATAAATTCCTGGCTGTGCATGTGCCAACGTTTGATGTCAATGTAATTTGGTTTGATACCAGTTTATGTATGGATGTAAGGATGTAAAACTTGACATATTTCAGTTCATTCATTTAAAAGTCACTGAGTAATTAAAGTCTTTTTTGACTAAAGAATGATAAGGCAAAAAGTATTTGCATTTTATTAATGACACTTTGGTTACAGCATAGCTAGTGATAAGTAATTAAATCTTTCCCATTTAGGTTAGTTAATCTCTGAGGGTGGGCAGTTACATTACAGACTATTTATGGACTGAAAGTCATTATTGCAGTCATTGAACAATCTTCAAACATTGGTCCTTTTTCTCATGACATGTTTTCTACTCTATTGTTATCAAAACATTATTAACAATAAGTGTTCCAATTGCAGGTAGAAATTACATTATGTTATTGAAACAAATAACCTGAAAACTAACCTCCTGGATTGTATGATAGTATGACATTTATTACAAATTGTTTCAAATTTAATGTAAAAAATAGAAAGTGCCACTGAAAACAATGACAAAAAAAAAACAAAATAGTAAACAATAAAACAAAATGCAAACACATATTTAAATACTTGACATCACATGTGCAAAACATTAAGTTGTTAAATCCCCAGTTATTTCGAATTCTCTAATTCTCTTCTCTTGCCTATACCAATCAAAGGCACAAAGTCAATCTTCTTAACTGGTAGTCAGCAGATGGCCACATCTACAGCTCATTGTCTTTTGTAATATGGTCCTGTAGTGCTGTTGTAGATGACCAAGATCAGCTACATGAGCGTCAGCAGGTCCCAAGGGTGGTGAGGGTCCATGAGCCTAAACAAGCTCAGACGGTTACAGGTAACCACTTTTGGTTGCAAGGTTGATGGAGGTCCATGACCCTTAACAGGCTTTCTGACATGAACAAGTCTCTCTGTGCCACCACAACCATCCGTCCAATACATGCGGTTTGATAGGTGTGTGTGGATAGGTGTGTGTGGATAGGTGTGTGTGGCTGGCGGATGTCCATGAGCCTCAGCAGTCCTCACCATTGGTGTGTCCCAGGGAACAGATGCATGGACAAGCTGCAGTAGCCACACCTCGGCTCTGAAGCATCTCTGCAAGTATTCTTTGAGACTTGGGAAACATTATCTGTAAGGCCATTTTAGAGCAGATGTAAATTTACAATAAAAGTATACATTCTTTTGTTGCACAGGTGTAAGAAAGCTAAATGTGTATTTGTTAACAGTGTATAAATTTACATCCTATTAATATGCAACATTTAGATTAGAAAAACATGGATACTCACATAACCTGATAAGATCTTGATAGACTGCGTTGCTGGTGAATGTCCATGATCCTCAGCAGATCATGTGATTGGTGCAGATCCCTCGCAAGGCCACGTCCCTGGAGGATGTCCGTGATTCTCAGCAGGCTCTTTGACTGGCGCAGGTCACGCAGAAGGCTATAAGGCTGGCGGATGTCCGTGATCCTTAGCAGGCCCTGTGTCTGGTGCAGGTCACTCCAAAGGCTGCATTGCTGGGCCTGGGCCAGCATTTTCTGTATGGTCATTTGAGAGCAGATGTGCATTTACAATAAAAGTATAGATGCTGCTGTTACACGGGTGAAATCAAGCAACATGTCTATTTCTTCACATTTACTTCCTGTCAAATCTGCATGAATCAGAATTAGGATGCCTTTCTTTGAAAAAATGTACAGTTAAATATAATGGGTACTCACAAATTGTAAATATGTCAGAAGATCTCATGACAGCATTTCCAACTCCACGCCTCTGAACTTTGGTTCAGAAGCTCTCAGCTTCCAACAGTTTTGTCTTGCAAAGTAAGAATTCTTACTCTTCATATTCCGTCCATTGTTTTGTGGTGGTTAATTGCAGATCCAGCAGTGAAATTTAGCAATATGTTACTGAACAGATTCCATATATCCCATTACAGATATGAAATGGGCATCAGTAACTTTTCTGATATAATATCAATAACTTCTTTCTTTGTAATTATCCATGCCAAAACATACTTGACAATAATTGACATATATAGCAAAACAAAACATAACAAAAGAAGACTAAAAATATTTCATGCGTATCAGTAAAGTAACATGTTACACACCATGTAAATTACAGTCCTTGATGTGATAACAAAATAATTATAGTGTAATAGCAGCAAAACCCATCAGTCCCACACAAAAGAACAGGCTAATAAAACAACAGGCCCAAATGAAAAACAAACAACACATAACACAAGCAAAAAAAACAAAGAAAAAAACAAAAAGCACAAAACCATTAAATATGACATGTCTTATTTCAAGAGTAATGGTTGTCCTGGGTTGATTAAGTAGTCAACTGAATTGTCCTCACCCAAGACTTAGAAACAAAAATAAAATAAAATAAATCTCTGAATTCTTCATGTCAAAACAAAACATTTTTACATTAATACATTTTAAATAATCTAAAGTCTGTCAATAAATAAAACAATCAGCTTGATGCAGTATATTTGAACTATCTCAACAATGTGATTTAGTCCCATTCACTAGGCTATATGTATTAGACCCTGTTTATAGAACTGCTTACCAAGTGGACAGTGCTAAATACCAATGTATATGAGTTCTAACAGGTATTTTCATCCCTCAAATCAAAATGCTTCGGTGTACAGTTCAATTGGTATGAAAGATATACACAGTGCTAAGATGCCCTATGTCAGTCTTGGTAGACCATAGAAATCACTGCTTAGAAAGGATGTATACGGCTGATGCTGTTACACTTCTGAATGTATCCTCTGAATTTGCCCCCTTTACACATCACCTGTCTCTCGGCAGGCTGCATTCCTGTCCATGGCTTTCATGTCCTTCAATTGCCCTAGTGCTGGTGGCAACTCTACCAAACAGAATGTCTGCGGGGATCCTGCCGTTTTCCAAGAAATGGTAGTGTAGCAGCAAGATGTAGGCTGGGCCTCTGACCTGTCAGCTCAAAGGCAACAGAACTGATCCCACAGTAATCAGCTACACAAAGCAGCAAGATCTCAAGTGATCTTGTACATATGATCATCAGTTTTCCGTACCAAAGCATATGTCAGTATGACAACAATAAGGGGGAAGCAGGAACACAGTATTTTTTGACACCACTGCATATGCTGAAAACTGTGGGTAAGCTGTAAATTGGTGGTGATTTGGACAACCTCGCTATGCATGATAAACAGCAATGGCATGACTGTCCACTTCCATAATTCATAAAAATGTTGAACTAAAAAGTCCCCTGTATAGGGGCCATTTTCCAAAAGAAGTTGCACTTAAGATTTTTTTTTCTTTGTTTGTTTTCACCATTCTTACACAATCTCGAGACAATTAATTCATACACAATTCATTATTTTACTTCATTTAATATTTAAGGTGCTATAGGTTTTGTCCTTTAACTCAGTTTTGCAATAACAATACCAGTCTTCAAGTGACTGTAATATCTGAGTAAAATAATATGATTAATTTTATTTTACTGTTATCAATTTTATTTGTACACTAAAATTGAACAATAACGGTGAAGATAAAAAAACATTAAATGTGCTATATAAACTGCTATGTCTATCCATTTATATAATTTAAATTTTATTTTAATTTGGATTCTTTTTAGTTTGTTGTACATGTGAGGTGGTATTTCCTGCTTTGGCTTTTCAACCTGTCGCACCTCTGCCGGTGCCATTAGGTCAGCTGTGGGGTCATGAGCTGGACACTGTCATTCACAGATGTTTCGCCCCCCCCCCATGACCAGTATATCTCCAGACGGGGGGCCAGTGGCATGGTGGGGACGTCTCCCGCCACTGCCTGCAGCTGCCGTCACTGGGGTGTTGATCCCCATTCCATGTCTTTTCTTGTCAGCCAAAGCCAGTAGCTCCCTTTCTCCACTTCCTTTCCCAGCGTCTTTGTGGCTTTCCTCAGCCTTGAGCCTGTTACGCCCACTCCATGTGGCAGCTGGACTGCTGCTTTGTCCACGAAGCTCTGACAACCGACTTCCACAGGGTGAACAATTTCTTTCTAGCCAGCATCTTGGCACTCTGGTGCTAGCTTGGAGTACTTCTGTCAGGACCGCTAGAGTCAAAGATACACAAGAGAGAGGTATCTTTAGAGCCAATTATATTTTGTATTCGGCGGTATGGCTCTGTTCAGAGGAAGTTCCCTGTCTTTCCATGAGCTCCATGGAAAAGCCTAGACAGGGAACAGCAGCACCCTCAGGGGACTACCCTACCCCTAGTAGTACCCTACTCCTAATAGTAACTCTCTTCCCCTCAAAACAGACCATACCTGGCTTTCCTCCAACTAGAAGATAGTGGAGGAAGCTCTGGACTAAATCCTCCCAAGCATAATGGGAGAAGCAGCAACATCCCCCCAAAAAAACATACTGGCAACCTCCAGCCATGGAGGGATTCAGGGGCAGCATATCCAAGCATAATGGGAGAAGCAGCAATATCCCCCAAATGAGCATAACTGGCTACCTCCAGCCATGGAGGGATTCAGAGGCAACATATCCATGCAAGTAACAGTTAGCCTATGCCACAACATAGAGAGCCAACATTACCGAGCACTCGTTGCTATCTAAATGCGCTTTTACAACACAATATTTCGCCATAATACTACTTGTTCCCATAATGCTACTAGCGTAGCTGGCATACTGGCATAGCATTGTAATAATGCCAAACCTGTTTAATATCACTGCTGCTGTCTGTGTATGCTAGCAAAAGCAGAAGAGGCAACAAAGGCGAGGGGATTCACCACCAACATCTTGTTAATAAAACTATAAACTAGGTTTAGCCTAGCCAATAAGAGCTGACAGCGGGCTTGACTACGCGGCCTGCCAGAACTAACGCAGAATGCTTGATTTCCTTTCGTAGGCTGCTGTCATATTCTCCTCCCAGGGGATCGTTAGCTCAACGAGGAGGACCCGCTTCACCACTGTGGACCATGTCTGGCCAGAGAGTGGTGGTCATGATCTGTCTTGAGGTCTGCCAACATGTAACTCTTTACCAGGTGTGAGCATGCTGCTCTTCTGAGCAGGAGGTTGGTGTGTACTGCCAGGCTTTACAAACCCTGCCAGGGCATGCTTTTCTGTGAAGAATGGTTTTCTGCCATCCTACAGCTCTCTAGGATCTCGACCAGTTTCGTCAGGATTTGACCATGGCGCCACCTGAAGCGTCCCTGGGTCTGTGCCACTCTGCATCCTGACAAAATGTGTTGGAGGCCTTGTTCTTTACACAACCCAGGACATGGAAGAATTCCAAAGCAAAGTCAAGCCATATGCATCAGCCAGGTCTAACCACACCACATGCAAATCGCTCTTCTGTCCTGCGTGCTAGATCTGATCCCAAATCAGAGAAGAGTGGTCAATGCATCCTGGGAAGCCAGGGATTCCAGTCTTTTGGCAGCTGGTGTCGATGTACCCATTTGCCATAAGAAAGTTGGTCATTGTCTTTGCCAGAACAGAGAAGAAACATTTTCCCTCTACGTTCAACAAGACAATGCCTCTGAACTGGCTGATGATTTGAGAGTTCTGCTCCTTGGGAAAGACAGTTTGTTGCCACTCTTTGCTGGGACTTGCTGCTTTCTCCAAGCTGTTTTCATTAGCTTCCACAGTGCCTTGACTACCTGCAGGCAGTTCTTATAGAGCATGTAGGGAAGCCCATTCAGCCCTGGCAACTTAGGTGGGGAAATGTCGAATGGTAAGGTTGGAGGGGCTGGCTGTGGTACATACTCCAGAGAACCCAGCTGTGATGTCCGTCTGCCATCACTGTACTGGCTCTTGATGTATTGCTCCAGCTCCTCCTTATTGATGTTCAGCTTGCCGCCTCTCTTCTTGTCCAACAACTGTCAGGCATACTTGAAGGGATCTCTGATGAAGTTGGTTCTCTCTTTCTCTCTTCTCTTCCTCCTCCTTCTTATCCTCTCCACTCTCCTCAGCCTGGCGAGGTTTTGTCTGACCTTATACCGGAGCTCCTTCAAGCCTTCCCTCTCCTCAGGGACAGCCAAACTTCTCTCTGCATACTTGAGCACCCAAGCACCTGAGGCCCAAAGTTCAAGGGCAAAAAGGGGTGACCCTTCTCTCCTCTCACTATAAATGGTGTAAGAAGTGGACTGTTTGCTGTGGAGCCATCCAAGGCATGCCCAGTATGTGCCTGTAGTTTGAACCGCACTGGTTAGGTTGACGCTTGTATTTGGGACCCCGGATATGGATGAGGCATGGCTTTACAGGGCAGGCGAAGTCTGTCAGGGGGATATGTGAAGGATACCTATGTCTTTCTGTGTGTATAGCATGGATTTGCACACTTTCTGAAGGGGAGGGCTCAATGATGTGGTCTCACTACAGTTGAATATGTGCTCTGACTGCAATAAAACTCTATGAATTTGGAAAATTAAAGTCATCTAAATGAAATAAAGTAATCCAAATGATGACATTATTTAATATAATTTAATATAAACTGTTTTTGATCAAAACAATTACTTTATGTCCCTATAGGAAGGCTATATATTTTCAAGGCGGACTACACTATGACAATTTAGCATAATATCAGCACTTTATTGCCCAAAATATAGTTAAATTTGTATTATGTTAGATTAACTGGATTTATCAGAGCATAACTAATGTAAGCTTAATTTAGCTTAAATTTAGTTTAAAGAACAATTGGATTTTACAGCATTTTTCACGATTGCTGATTATTGTCACATGGCAACAATTTACCAACTACCCCCCTTTACTTTTTTTTTTTTTTTTTTTTTTAATTTCATTATTCAAACCATTTTAAGAAAAAATACATTCAACCTTTATTTTAGTATAGGTGATAATTCATGCAGTAGAGGGTTAACAGTAAAGACATTGCCTAAAATGCTTCAGACAATTAAGGAATGATATATTGACATAAAAAATCAACATAAATTGATCATAAATAAACTGTATTGCTTTCTGATATTTACACATTCATCAATATATCTTTACCGTTATTTGCAACTTCTTTTGGAAAATGGCCCCTATACCCCTCCCATCCCCTGCAAGGAGCCGTCCAGTGTATGCTCTCTCCTTGCCACCACCCACCCACCCATCTAAACCCCACTTAGCGGACGGAATATGAAGTAAATTCATAATGACATGTATGACATAGCCAGAAAATAAATACCTACCTATTCAAACACAAATATCATTAATCACAGAACACATTACAACAGCGAGATCAGTATTGCTTCATGAAAACTGTAGTATGTCTGCACAACTTCAACAACAACATGTTCTGCGCCTTTAATGTAAACATGATCTATTAATGTACCTTTTTCAGTTGAAGATGCTTGCACATGCTGATTGTATCCATGCTGTTCCAGTAACTTGAGAATAGTGGAAGATACGAAGATGTCCTCATTGAAGTCTCCCATGATGAGTTTTCTCCCTGGATGCATCTCAAGTTCAAAGATGACCTGTAATAACTGCTCTCGAAACATGTCAATCTTATAAGAGCTGGGCCTGTACAACACAGCAGCAGTCAAATTTGCATGAGGTATTTCAAAATACAGACATTCCAAATTGCATCTTTCTGGAATCAACACCTGGATGTCAATGTTCTCTGAGCAATACACACCAACTCCACCTTTTTGTTGTTGTTTCAGTGCAGCGAACGCTGGCTCGGAGTCATCGTAACAGTTTCCCCTCGGATTGTGTTTGAAGACATATCCTGGAAGGTGTGGCTCTTCTGCAGTGTCTACATTGAGCCATGTCTCTGTTAAGCAAATACAGTCAGCATTCATGAGGGCTTTATGGCATTGAATATCCTGAATGTGAGCATTCAAACTCTGTACATTGTGAAGTGCTACTGTGCACACAGGGTTCATGTTGGATGAAACAGACATTCCAAAGTTAAACTCAGGCAAGCTTTTCATAGCTGAATCTACTTTGTTATCACAAAATATGGCAGATTCTTTGAAGTCCTCAATTATCAGCCCATCGAGAGTTCTCACACGACTCAACGCAACATATGCTTGGCCTGGAGCAAAGATCTTCTTGAGTGACACAACAGCCCTTTCAACAGTAAGCCCTTGACATTTGTGAACAGTTACTGACCAGGCCAGGCTAATCGGCAGTTGCCTTCGTACTCCACCATTATTAGCCACTTGTTCCTCTTGCACTTCCACTATTGTTGAACGTTCAGAAACCCTTTTTGCTTTTGACCTCTGGATCTTTCCTACATTAGGGTCTTCAAAGTCCACATGGATAGCTGCAGGCATGTCATCATCTTGTTGACTTTGAATGATTTCCACGACTGTACCACATGCTCCGTTGACAAGGCCATCAGACACATCTATGTTTTTCTTCAACATGACCCTTGCTCCAACACCCAACGAAACACATTTAGGCAAGCAAGAGTTGAAAACTTTTGTGTGAAAGCCAACTTTCCGTTCCATTCTTCCAGTTTTGGGATTTCGGACAAAGTCTTGAGCACGTATGCTGATTGCGTCTGGGCAGGTCTCTTGCAGTCTCCTCACGTTATACTCATCAACCTCCGCATTTGTAGCATACACATGAATGTCTGTAGATTCCTCACCAGTTTCACGCTGCCTCAATGTGAGAACATCACGGTCGGTGAGAGGTTCGTTCTTTTTACGGACTCTGAGACGATTAAGCATTTCCGCAAATGCTGCATTTTCTTGTCTAACAACTTTAGTCAGTTCTGCAACCTCAAAGTTGTTGTCCCATAGGTTGGCTCCTTTGTTTTCAGCAAAAAGAGGCGTGCCTTTCACAGGCTTGAGTTGAAAAAAATCACCCACACAAATCAGGGAAACTTTTGCAAACAAGGAATAATCACCAGTTTGTTTGATTTGACGCAGTCTACCATGAATGTAAGCCAAAAGACGGTGGTCGACCATGGACACTTCATCAATGATCAGAATTTGCAAGCTGCCCATTTTGGTTCGCAAAGAATTTACTTTCTCATCACCTAGTGGTTGATATGGCAGTTTGACATTTGCACCAATGGAGAATGTATTATGAATTGTTGCAGCACCAATGTTATATGCAGCCACTCCTGTAGGTGCTGTTAGAAGCACTGTGAGATCCTCAGGATTTTCAGCAATCTGTGACAACAGCCTGGTAGATTCGTAATGTATGGCTTTGATTAAATGGCTTTTCCCCGTTCCTGCTCCACCAGTAATGAATAATCGCAACGGTTCAGGATTTTGTCCAAACAGTTTCTGCAAACACCACTTACGAACAGCATAGAATATGGCAGACTGTTCTTCATTTAATGATCGCAATAAATGCAATGCATCCTGTCTGGGCATTGACACATGATTTGTTTCCAAAGTGCATGTAGTCTGTGGGTTTGCTGTCAGGTCAGGAATGAGTTTGTCATCATCATCACCTTCATCATCTACAACCTTTTCTTTCATCAGATCCAAACAACGAAGACGCTCCCTTTCTGTTTCAGGACATATCTGAGCCCAGGCATCTTCTAAATCAATTTTGTCTTCCAGCAACTGTTTAGCTCTGTCAATCTCATCACTTTCTTTTTCAAATAAAGCTTTGTTGGTATCCACAATCGACTGCACTCTTTGAACATCAACACCACATTTCACTGCACCATTTTTATAGAAATGTTCATATGTATCAAACTGGGGCGGTTTGAGGTGACAGTCTTCATAGTAAGGCAAAAACAGTTGCAGCAACGAATGGAAGTACTTTTCTGGGTTTTTTGTGGGAGAAAATCTGGGATATCTCACAACAGCAGGTTCAGTTCGGGTCCTTCGTTTCACAAAGCCACAGTTGTTGTTGAGCTGTACAATGTCATGTGAATGTCTTTCAGCCGGAACCTGTGACTTTGGTAGAACTCTGTATTCAGAACAAAAACTGGCCAGGCATAAATCCTCAAACTGCTCATTCTGAGGTCTGCTCTTATACCTCTCAATCACATTGGTCATCCAAATGCTGCTTTCGTCATTACACTGTTGGAACTGGGCTTTAGTTTGGAGGACATGCAACGGTAAACTCATCCTAACAGGATTATCACCAACTGGAATGAACTGTACGTTGCGAGAGCATTCTTTCAAGTGCATGTGTGTTAATCGATACACTGCCTCTTGGGCTGAAACTTCTCTGTTGTGTAGGTATACACCTCCAAGCTGTTTGAATGCTGCTTTTGCATCAAGGTTGCCATTCATTGACTCGTCTTGGGCACGTTGTAAGAGCAAACCCATTTCTTGTTCTGCTTTTGTGATGTACGACAGTATGTAGACTACAACTGAAAAGGCATCTGTGACATACTGGATATCCATATTGCCTTGCCAAGCACGGAGTAAGTCTTTGTTGTACTGGTTCACCCAAATGTCTCCAGGACTTCGTTTCAGGACAATGCTTTTCTTTTTGGAACATATGTTGTACGCCTTTTCAAACAAACCTTGATATATCCCAAGAGACTCAAAAAATGCATCTGCTGTATCAAAATTCATGTCAGGCATGGTCAACGCAGTTTTAACATTCTTTATTATTGCACTCGCACTTGTATTGTCATCATTGCCATTCAAGTCCTCACAGTTACCGCCTCTTGTGATGAAAGTACAGCTTGATGGTGGTCGTGGGAAGTTGAACCTGCACACTGTGTTTTTCTTGCGGCAAGTCTTAGAGTGTCTTGTGCTGTGCCTCTGTACGCTGCTCACAACCTCGTAAAGCTCTGCATCTGTTTCTGGTGGAATCTCACAAGTGATGTATGTATCTATGAAATGTGCCACTTCATCATCACTCTCTTTATCAATCTTGGGAGCATTTTCAACCCAAAAAAGACAGTGAACATGAGGAGAACCACGTTGTTGAAATTCAACACGATAAAAGTAGTCCTTTATTTTCCCTATGGGTTCTGCTGGCGACATGATTACATCACGGAGAAAGCAATGCCATCTGTGATCAAACATTCTTGCCGCTGTCACAGGGTTTCGACGTATGAGTCCACATTTGTCTGACCAGTCAAGATCGTCAACAGACGTTTGTTTACTTTCTATTCTTAGAATAGAGTTCAGCATTTCAGGCCATCTCAAATCTGCAGAGCTAAAAGATGCAAAGAACGTGGGTATGGAGAGTTGTCTTATCATGGCAAATAAATCTTTCTGAACTGACATCCAGTATGGAGGTGTGCCACGAATTCCTCGTAAGAACTTGTATCCTTCGTCATTGCGCAATATTTTACCCAACGAGTCTGAGTTCAACAACATGTCTGGTGATGCGTCTTTCAGAGAGGAGTTGCCACCACCTTTGCGTAATGCCACTGATACACCAGATACAACTTGATGCACCTCTGATATGTATTGAGCGTAAAAAATGAAGTCTGTGTTCTGTGCAAAACGCCCATCTGCATTCAGAATGCGTGTATTCAGGTATCTTGACAGAGTTATTTTGGACTCTCTTTCATCATGGAATGTAGGTCCACCAGATGGATACAAAACAGGGAAACATTTTGCCTCATTGGTTTTATCGGACAGCAACCTCACTGGACTGTTACCTTCACCTGGTGCCACATTAAGTATATCCTGAAAATTCTGATCAATGATCTCTGAACCCAGATCGACAGGTTGTAATGATGTATCTGACAAAAGCCCATTCTGATCTTTGATATAAGTCACATCTTCCTCTGCTTGCTCTTCAGGAACATTGTCATCATCACTGTTAGCAGGTGTTTCCTGTTTGGTACTTTCCTCGTGCTGGTCAGTGCCATTCAGAGAGTTTACCCATTCGTCATTCATAGTCACATCACCGTACCATTTATTGTTTGCCATTAAATACCTCAGTGCATTTCTGACACGATCAGTGTGGACATACATGTACTCGTAATGACCTTTATATGTCAACTTGCGTTTCAGTTTCACTCTTATCATCTTGTCATCACATTCATTTCTTGGGAGTATATTTGTCACATTTGCGTTATTAACAGGAACAGAGACGCAAGGACCATGGCAAGCTCTCTGGCGGCCTCGAGGCAAACACAACAGCTTCATGAAGGGAATGTGACGTGCAATGAGATGTTGTTCCAAAGAGTTCAGACATTTAAGTTCCGCTGGTATATCATCCAAATGCATGTTGTTGGTGACACTCTCTTCAGGAAGTTTTCCTCCAAGAATTTTACTATGACATGTATGGCAAATCCATAATTTGCTTGATGGACTATCAGACAAATGACATTTCTGTTCACATTCAACATCACAGGCATGTAAATATTGCAATGTTATGCATCTATTAGCCAATGCAGCCACTTCTGCTCCTTTGCTTTCATAGCAATGTCTTTTACACTCAACCACCTGCTTCCTGAAGAGTAAACGATGACAGACTGAGCATACATATTCAGGACCACGGCTGACCTCCTGACGAAAATGATCAATAGCCAAATGAATGTCTCCCTGTTTCTTTTGCCATGTTGAATAATTCTCACAACCTTTTTTGATTTTATTTACACGGACGTTTTCATTTTCTTGATACCTCCTCTTATTATGCTCTTTAATTTTGTTCTGGAATCCAATGTTTTTCTTGTATTTTGTATGACTGTAGTCACGGACAAGTTTCTGGAATGGCCTGTTTGTCTTATATTTGGCTTTACAGTACTCACGGACACGAGTCTGAAAGTTCTTGTTTGTTTTATATTTGACACTAGAATACTTGCGTACCATTGCTTGAAAGGAAGCATTTTTCCTATATCTCATTTTAGAGTAGTCACACTTAAATGTTTTATATTCAGGATCAGAAATATATTTATTACGAGCACAGGCAAGCTTTCTCTCTCTGTAATCACTGTCATCGTATCGACGTCGCTCTTTCTTCGCTTTCACATTTTCTGATTCATCATTCAGCTTTCGTTTTCGTGTTGACCTCAACTTGTCATCAATCTTTACAGGCTGGCATATTCCTGAGCAACGTCCTGCATCTTTGTGTTTAACACATGTTACAACCTCATAATGATTGTCAGTGTGATTTAAATAAATGCAATTATCTCTACATGTCTGTGAGTCTGTAGGTCTATGCATATTCCATCTCCCATCATTGAAAGTAAAGATAGTTGTTTGCAATAAGTCAGCAGCAGCAAAAATATCAATCTCTTTTGCCCATGAACCACAGTAGTAAATTCTTGATTTACTCGCATAGTCCTGCACAGATGTGTATTCATCCCTCAGATATGTTTCAAATTTGGTGCTGTTTCTCTGAAGGTGTTTCACGACAGCCCGTCTTATTTTCAAATGCTTGTCTTCATTGTGACAAATGCTTAAGGCTAGGCTACGGTAAAAGCAATTCCCGTCAGGTTTTATGCTTCTTATCTTACAGGGACATCCCATGTCATCGAGATCAGTGGTTGCCATTAGGCCTAAATCAACATTTTCATTTTGAAGATCTAAACATGTGCACAGTGCATCCTGGTCATGACGAGTTAAAGGTTTAAAAACCTGTTTGTGAAATCTTACATCACTTATAATGACATCATCAGTTGCCTGCAGATTACGCTTTAAAGACTGTTTGTGTGTTTCTACATTGACAAGAATGACATCGTCTGTTGTACTTTCATTGAATGACTGCTTATCCTGTTTGGTCTCTGGCTTCTTTACATTACACTCACAGCTTCTGTTTTCGTCCTTTGATGCACGATCTCTGTTCAGAGTTACGCCAAATTCATGTACATACAGAGGTCTGCAAACGTTTTGTTTAACATCCTTACCGGGCACTCCTTTCAAAACATCACTGTAGTGTGTTCTGTTGCTTACATTGGAACGGGCATTTGAGTCTCGTTTTGTCTGCAACTGTTCTGTGCAATTTGTGGCATTTCCTACAACCTTTGGTGGCTTATGCAACCCACTTACAAATTCCTGCCGTTGGTACACTTTAGGCCTACCTTTCACAGCATCACTGTAGAGCGGACAGCAGTTAGCAGAGCTCGTTGTGCAGCTGGATGAGTCAGTCATCTGGGTGGTAGCATGAGTTACTGCTGTGACTCCAGTTACCTCAAACCGTGGTGTGCTTACGCCAAAAGATCGCGCAAAGTCGTAAACAAATGTGACCAGGGAGTGTATAGAGCTGAAGTATGCAACACAACTTGTCCTCTCACCTTTCTGGTTGACGTTCCTGTTTGCATGTGAATCAACAAAGGCAAACCTTGCTCCTGCATTCACTACAGCACATGTGTTAGCACAAATAGTTAACAAACAAGCATCATTGCTAAACAGTGCCCGCTGCAGTGCTACATCAAAAGGCATGGCAACATCACGCAAAGCATGGTCATAGTCATCAACGTGAATAAATCCAGTGTAAGATTCAGCAAAGTTTATTGCAAAATCACAATTCCACACTTCATATTGCCTAGGTAATTCAGACACAGCAATGTAACCCCTTCCATGGTCTCTTATTTTACCCTGTGCGCTCATTGACCTGTATAGAACAGTTCCCTTAATCAAAACATCATCAAGATCTCCAGTTTTCCAGCTCCACACGTTCTTCATCTTGGACTTCAAAACAGCAGTCAAGCTGATGGCACCACACTGCTTGTTGCGCACATTTCCAAACCGTAGATGGCCTTGATGAAAAGACCCCATCAGCACAGATCTCTCTGGGAAGTCAACAGATTCATTCAAAGAACAACAATCAGTAGCATTATTGTCATGACACATATTCAGAGAGTTGGTAGAGTTTGTTTGAGAGTTGGTAGAGTTTGCTTGTATTGCGTCCGAAGACTGTAACTGGCATTGTAACTGGCATTGTAACTGGCATTGTAACTGGCAGTCCGAAGACTGTATAGCGTCCGAAGACTGTGTGTGGGCTTTTTTACGAGGACGCCCAACCTCGTCACAGGAGACCAAGTCAACCTGTGCCACCGGGGACCTCTTGCTCGGCACCTGTAACACAGAAAACCCATCATAAGGTTACCAAGTCTAACATATCATACTTCTTTAATAATTTCATCATTAAAGCAACTAATATACTCATACTTTCAGAACAGTAATGTATATATATTTAGATCATAAATATTCAGCAACTTCTTAAAAGGAAATATGGCGAGTTTTCACATAGGTCTCCGTTTCTCATGGGTCACTGAGTACTGTTGGTATGAAACAAAGTCAAAACAATCAGTTTTTCCTAGCTCGAGTTGCTACAACCAGCAGCTACCGGTAAAAACAAACGTTTTCATTTTTTGTACCGACAATACTTGGTCACCTTGAGAAACGTAGATCTATGTAAGAACTTCTTTAAATTAGACATGCAGCACATCCTTCATTAAAATCAAATACATTCAACATGTAAGCGGCATATTTCAAGCAAACATAAAAACTACTGTAAATAAGAATTGGGACAAACATATCAAATGTGTCCAACATTACATGTTTCCTATTAAACACACAATCATAATACATCAGGACATATAGTAAAGCTCAACAGCCTGACCTCAGTGGACCTCAAGTCAGCCTCTCTCTTCTTGGCCACCCTGGACCGCTTGCTTGGACGCGGCATCTGCAAAACACACAGAAAACAGAAATCTCATACAGTTAGCACTAATACTTTCATCAGTTCTGATAAACAGGCAATAACAATGTACATATTTACATCATAAAGACTCTTTAACTTCTGAACTTAAGACAGGGCTCTACATTTAAAAAAAAAAATTCCAGGAACACTTATGCGCCCAAGTTAAAAGATTTAAGAGCACAGGAAAAAAACAAAAAAAGGAAAAAAACTTACACATAATGTAACATTGCACTACAGCTAACAGTTAAACATGCCAGTACACCAATTGTGAAGAATAAAAATGACTGACATACCTGCCTACTTTATTTTCAATCCGTTCTATTTTTCTGCATTTTGTTAATGTAAAATATAATGCATTGGCGTAGCCCATTTGCATTTAGCCTGTATATCAAGTATCTTGCCAAATGTAGTTTATTTATTTGTGAATCCATCCGTAGCAAATCCAAATATGCCTATGGTGACCTCTGACTGCATACTGCCCACTACTACTAAAACCAGGACTAACGCCAATTTTCTCTTCCACAAAAACCAACATAGTCTAATCAAGGATATTTATATTTTTTTGAAATATTTGCTTTGATGGGGGCAGTAGGCAAATGTTACTTTCGTTTTGCACTTCCTACTAGGGTAGGCCACACTGCATTTATCAAAAGGGGTGATATGTAGCTTTATAGCTATTATTAATCTGCTAAACAAATTGACATCTGGAGGATTGTTACATACCACTAGGCCTACACACAAGTACCATGAAATGGAACCTATTGCACACATTTACAGCTACACCCTAGTTAGGCATACACATTCTTGACCTAAAGTACAAAGCATACGAGACAAGAATAAAACTAATCCAAGCTCAGGATGAGCAACTACGTGAGCATCTCTGTCCAAAGCCCAGCAACCCACTTCAACCTGCATCCCGGTATACAAATCAGACTATTAACCAAATGTTAGGATTAACTTACAATACAGCAGTAATGTTTCCCTCTACAACTCTTAAATCCTCCTTCCTTGCTTTCATATGCATGCCACACCACATTCATCCATAACCCAAATAATATCACACATCACCACTGAAAACTACTGCAGGAGTCCCTGCAGTGATTCTCATGACTTTCTACTCTGAGGCCATAGAAATTACTCTGAATCAGCGCATATCAGTGTAATATACTAGTTTTTCTGTCCAGAACTGTAAGGCATTTCAATGCCATACACAAGGCCGAGCACAGCTGTAATTATTCCAGATCAACATATGGCATATTTCTTACTAGCATTACGGTTTTACATTTTGCAGGCAATGCAGCATAAAAGTTTCAAAATTTCCCTAGAAGTTGTATATAAAAGCCCTGAAACATTTAACACTTACCTTCAATTAACTTGCTCAAAAAGGAATCCAAAATCTAGAAAACATTTAACATATATAGTTTATGAAACTTAGCATTTACAATTACATAGATATGTACTTTGAGCTTACAAACGAGTGATTTTGCTTGTAATTGTAAAAGTATTTTAGCCGTAACCTACGTATTCATAGCTATGATTTTAGCAGCCTCAGTCACATTCCACCCAAACAAGACCAATTTAACCTAGGATAACTTCACATCTTCTGTTTAAGATCAATTAAATTACTTCATTTGTTAAGAATTGTACATAGTTACCTGCCTTTACACACGGTGTACATGAAACGGAGCCATACATTTGTTTAATGCTTAATCAACTCGTACGGGTTTGCTATGTTCTCCCTTCAGCTATAGCTGCTAGAAGTCTGTCTCTGATTTAGCAGAGAATGTCTAAACGGGCTCTGCTAACATTAAGGTTAACTTACATTCCACACGGCTTTCAAGATCAGACATGACTCCAAAACTCAACCAAGGTTATAGTACCGAAAAACGTTTTCGTTTTAACGTTTAACACAGTTATTCAAAATGAGTTCAGTTAACGTTAACGTTACCACAAAGTTAATTGCTCACAATCAAACGTGCCTAACGTTAGCCTGCATCATGGCGTGAAGCATCATGCCAGCATGATGTGAACTTAATTCGACGATACAACGTATTTCATGAGATAACGGCCAGTTCTCAACACATTGCCTGCTTCCGTAGGATAATATGTTTTATGTAACGTTAGGCTATTAAAGTTCCTAATTCATTTTTACACAATCGCTACCTTTCCTGTCTGCCTAACTTTAACGTTAACGTTTGTCGTTCATAGTGTGACACTAAAACGTTAGCTGCTAACACATTTAACAAAGGTGGCTCTCCAGATACACCTCAGCTAGACATATTTTCATATTTTTGTGTGGCTATTCTGTTATAAGTAGCTCAAAACCAAATATACAGACATATCAATTCATTTTCTGGAGATGTTAACTTTGCGTCTTACCTCGACAGTTGTAGTCAGCTAAAAGAAAGATGGTAGATGTCACAGACGAGTTATTGGATGATACTCGTCACAATAAAAGTCCCTACTTCATTTGCCATTCTCGATATCAAAATATTTCCACACAGAACACAAAATACATTTGATGGAAAGGTTAGAGATTACAGGTGATAGGTTAAAAAACAAATATCACCATGAAACTTAACTACCATGAAACTTATTTACTATCGTAAAAAACATCATTGTTGTATTGCAAGTTTTCAAGGCCGTAGTCATGATGTCTAGGCTACATTGGGGGGGACCAAATCTGTGGCGGGGTCAATAATATTATTAAAAAAATATTATTAATATATTATATTAATATATTATTATTGCAAAAATATTATTAAAAATCACAAACAAGTCGTTAGTTAGGTCAGTCAATTAGGTTATTCCAAACTTTTGACGGACATAGGCATGGCATGGATGGATGGATTATGAACCCCTGGACACAGGGCTTAGACTCATAGGTTTGGAGCCTAATAAGATTTTGTCTTCTAATTTAGATTTTATTATGCTGGTGGCTAATCACACAATTTTAACGTAGTTTGAAAGGGACAGGATTCAGGAATAGGCTACTAAGACAGGCCCCTCTTCTGTCTGACTCACCTCATGTTACTGTTACCCCTGTATGCATTATAGACTGGCTTCTGACAGAAATGACGTTTTGTGCCAACATGTAGAAACACTAGACCTACTACAGCCTTTAATTGGTGAATGGAGGTGCAAATTCCTTTCTTTGGTTATTGTCACATTAACTGTAGGCTATCACATATTGTAAAAGTTTTTTTCCCAACTTGTGTGCCGTCGCCACATTTGATCACGTTTTGCCTGCATGGATGCGCGATTGAGTGCGCATCTAAATAATATGCAAGATGCAACAATCATTTCTAAGAGGCCTATAAAAGGTCATTTCTGGCATTACTACTAGCATATGAAGGCATTATTTATGTTGAAAGACGTGAAAGAAATGACACAGGCTTGCACAAATTCATCATTTAAAATAAAACGTTTCACTTTCGCTATCATTGCGAGAATAGGCTACAATATGGAAAATGTTCCCTTTCAGTCTGATCGGCTCCAAACATGTATGGGATTTCCTTAGCCTGTGCTACACCTTTCCAAGAAGTTTTGTGAAAATTGTACCGGTAGCTTTTGCGATATTGTTGACAGCCCTACCTCCGCAGTAGGGTGCAGTAAATGGAAGCTTTTGATTGCGCACGCCACTAACGAAAAACGGAAAATCACCAGGACAAACCACTCAGGGGTGTAGGCTACTCTGGAACCATAGGTCACTAATTTGTGCGTTATTTACGTTTGATTACATTTCAGATGCGTGTTGGTTTCCTGTAGGCCTAGTATAGCGCTTTATTCTTTCTTTATTTTTCTATGTCCGTATATTGGGGGGGACATTTTGGTCATATTTGAATATTGGGGGGGACACGTCCCCCTCAATGTCTATGGTGACTACGGCCCTGCTGAAATCTCATATCCAGACTCAGCAAATCAGGCAATATCTGCATAAATTGTGGTAGGCCTAATTTGCATGATTAAAAAAAAAGAAATGTGAATAAAGGATAAAGTCAGACAAAAATATTTGTATTTTATTGGCATTACATAGGCTCCAACATTTGGTAACAGTCACACCATTATTGCACCCAATATATATCTGAAAACACATCTGATTGAAGCTTATGTTGTTTCACACATGGGGGTATTATATATAACTGGAGAGAGTGATTAAGTCCCGCCCTCCATACAAATGAATGGGGGACACTAGGCTAATAAATCTGGCCAATTCGTAGTCAACGGCATATTGAACACTGGGGCTCGGATCCTCAAGAAATTTGGTGACCTTTGACCTCTAGGGGGCTCTGTAATTGCGGCGGTGGGCTGGCTGAGGGAGGGTGCGGCGAGCCCTGGTTCAGCCCCACTAAATCAGCTATGTTTTGATGTGAAACTTGACCTTGTAACTCAGCCAATCTTGGGTTGTTTGCCATGGAACTCGCTGTGACTGCTTAATGCTATATGTCTAATGCAACTGCGTTCAGTTTCGTGGCAAATCTGGCCTGCTAAACTCTCTGCTTGGCCCCCTCATTGCTGCTTGCAGCTATATTTATTATTGGGGGCCAAGCAGCGAAGCTGCGAAGGCACCCATTGTGTTTCTAGCTTTTCCTATTATTATTACACATCTTTCCTCTGCCATTGAAGTCTATGGCAGCCCATAGAACCGTCTGGTGAAAAGTTGTGAAATTTGGCACACTAATTAGGCTGCGGCCCAGAATTAATTTCACCAAGTTTCGAGTCCGCACCACGAGCGCTCTAGCGCCACCAACAGGCCAAATTTTGACATGCGTTCATGCATGTAACTTCTGACTCGTTGGCCCGATTTTGAAAAATGAGGTACCATTGGAATCCTTGGACCAGGCCGAGTTCAACGCACCCTATGACGTCATTTTCCGCCATGATGGATTTTCCGCCATATTGGATTTTAGTGAAAGTGAAACTAATTTTTCACAGGTCACAAATTTTGTCCGATCGTCACCAAACTTGACATACATGATCTTCAGACCAAGCCTAACAAAAGTTGTGGTGTTTTGTCTTCGGAACTTAAACCGTTCACCCGTAATATCCAATTGAAACTTGCGGTGAAGCCGCCAAACAGGAAGTGAGCTCATATCTCAGCAACCCATTCATCTATCATAACCAAACTAAGTACATGGACTCAGGACCCAATCAGGGGGACGCTCAAGAAATTTGGTGACCTTTGACCTCTAGGGGGCGCTGTAATTAAGAAACATGCCTTTTGGCCTGTAGCAGCAGTTGTGCTTAGAATTAAAACACACTAGTGGTGTCTGGTACTACTGTTGAAGGTCCTTAGGTCAACCCAAGCCAACTTGTGATGTCATCGTAATTGATTCGGCCGCCATATTGAATTTAATCAAAAACACGTACAAGTTTTCGCAGGTCACAAATTTCATCTGTTCTTCACCAAAATTGGTAGAGACCATCTTCAGACCATGCCTGATGAGTGCATTGCTTTCTGGAACAATTGACAGAAGCATTGACCTGTACCAGCCAATCGAAATTTGCGGCGAAGCTGCCAAACAGGAAGTGATTTCATATCTCAGCAACGCTTTCATGTATCAAAACCAAATTTAGTACATGTACCTCAGACCCCATCGGGAGGACGCTCAAGAAATTTGGTGACATTTGACCTCTAGGGGGCACCGTAATTGACAAAAATGCATTTTGGCCAGTAGTTGCTGATGCGCATTATTTTGCAATGGAAGTCAATGGCAGCCCATAGAACCGTCTGGTAAAAAGTTATACAATTTTGCACACTAATTGGGGACAGTCCAATAATTCATTTCACCAAGTTTCATGCCGGCACCTCAAGCGCTCTAGCGCCACCAACAGGCCAAAGTTGGACTTGTGTTTACGGACGTAACTTTTGACCTGTTGACCCGATTGTCAAAAATGAGGTATCGATGTAATCCTTGGACCAAGCCGAGTTCAACGCACCCTATGACGTCATTTTCCGCCATGATGGATTTTCCGCCATATTGGATTTTAGTGAAAGTGAAACTAAAACTTCACAGGTCACAAATTTTGTCCGATCGTCACCAAACTTGACACACATGCTCTTCAGACCAAGCCGCACAAAAGTTATTCCTTTTCGTCTTCGGAACTAAAACCGTTTGCGCGTAACAGCCAATCGAAATTTGCTGCAAAGCCGCCAAACAGGAAGTGAGCTCATATCTCAGCAACCCATTCATCTATCATAACCAAACTTAGTCCATGGACTCAGGACCCAATCAGGGGGACGCTCAAGAAATCTGGTGACCTTTGACCTCTAGGGGGCGCTGTAATTAAGAAACATGCCTTTTGGCCTGTAGCAGCAGTTGTGCTTAGAATTAAAACCCATTAGTGGTGTCTGGTACTACTGTTGAAGGTCCTTAGGCCGACCCAAGCCAACTTGTGATGTCATCGTAATTGATTCGGCCGCCATATTGGATTAAATCAAAAACACAAAAAAGTTTTGGCAGGTCACAAATTTCATCTGTTCCTCACCAAAATTGGCAGAGACCATCAGACCATGCCTGATGAGTGCATTGCTTTCTGGAACAATTGACAGAAGCTTTGGCCTGTACCAGCCAATCAAAATTTGCGGCGAAGCCGCCAAACAGGAAGTGATTTCATATCTCAGCAGCGCTTTCATGTATCAAAACCAAACTTAGTGCATGTACCTCAGACCACATCGGGAGGACGCTCAAGAAATTTGGTGACATTTGACCTCTAGGGGGCTCCGTAATTGACAAAAATGCATTTTGGCCAGTAGTTGCTGATGCGCATTATTTTGCAATGGAAGTCAATGGCAGCCCATAGAACCCTCTGGTAAAAAGTTATACAATTTGGCACACTAATTGGGGACAGTCCAATAATTCATTTCACCAAGTTTCATGCCGGCACCTCAAGCACTCTAGCGCCACCAACAGGCCAAAGTTGGACTTGTGTTCACCGACGTAACTTTTGACCTGTTGACCCGAATGGCAAAATGAGGTATCATTGGAATCCTTGGGCCAAGCCGAGTTCAACACACCCTATGACGTCAATTCTTGACCTCTATGTTTAAATCACAGCAAGTGTGATCATATCTCAGTCAATCTTTTATTTTTGATGTGAAACTGATGACAGCAAGTTCCATCTAGTTCATTCTAATGTGTGTGTGCAAGGGTGGGACAGGGTGGGATGGGCAGAGGCGGTTGCGGCGGTGGGCTGGCTGGGGGAGGGGGCTGCGACACTCAGCCCTGGTTCAGCCCCACAAAATCAGTTATGTTTTGATGTGAAACTTGACCTTGTAACTCAGCCAATCTTGGGTTGTATGGCATGGAACTTGCTGTGACTGCTTAACCCTTAAGAACGTAACTATCCGTAAAAGCGTACCGTCACACTTTTGTGTTTGGAATGTTGCTACATAAGTATTCTAATTGCTGCTTAACAATGGGCTACCACTGGTTGGCTAACATGGGCTGACATTGTACATTCTCAAAGTCAAAAATGGTCTCTCGCAAATCACTTTGCCACTACCATTTTGTTATGTCCACATTTTGCAGATCTAGTTTATATTATGATTGTGTGGTCGGGCCATACTGTACATGACAAAATCCACGGAAGTGGCAAGTATTGGGAAGACGTTTATTTACAGGAGGCTACAAATGTTTCTAGCTTCACTGCCATTTATTGCCATATTTCTGAATGTCAGTCATTACACCAAGCACAATAAAACAAGCAAAATGAGTGATTTTTCTAAATTAAATGATGATGTTATTCAGTGTTTAGTCAAATCTCATGGCCACTGAAAAGATGAAAATCAAAATGACCGCGAAATGTACGGAATGCTGGAAACAAACATCGTTCATTCACAAGCTATGAAGCTTTCAGTAACGCACGGCTCAGGAAACCTAGTTTGCTACATTCATGACATTAAAACTCGCACAAGAAATGCGCATACATCTTTATCTTGTCCCATTATAATCACAGCTTTATTTGCGCAATAGCAGTGCATCCATCAAGTCCGTCAATGCAAAACATTACAGCGACCGGCATCTCGAAGTTCATTCATTCAGAAAACATTCGTAGTATTTACAGACGCTATACAATTTCATCGATAATATTAGTCATGGCACATTTGAAAAGGCGTCAGCTTACTGATGAAGAGATCAGGGTTATTTTTACATCTAATGACGACTCTGATGTGGACATTGAACATCCGTCTGAGGTAAGAGCAGAGATATTTGCGTGTCCTGTTATCCTCGTGACAATTGTAACACGTTGTCAGCGCGACTTCAATCAGGTGCATGCATGCAACACATGTGATCACATGATGAAAGCATGTGTGTGTGTGGTACTTTGCAATATTCACGTGAAATAAAACAGACCAGGGGCCTCATGTACAAAGCTTGCATACGCACAAAAATGCTGCGTACGTCACTTCTCACGCTCACGTGCGGATGTACGAAGGCTGACTTGAACGTGAGAATGTGAGGTCCTCCACGCAAACTTCATGTCTGGCGTAGGCCTACGCACATTTCCAATGTGTATCGTCAGTTGGCGACACTTAGAGGCAATGCAGCGCAACAACATTAGTTGATCGCGAGTCTAGGCCTTTATTTGCACAGTATATTGTGAAACGTGGGTTATTAAAAATGATAACACTTCGAAAGTAGTTGACCTTTGACCTGTAGGGGGTGCTGCAATTAGCAATATTGCATTTTGATCTGTAGTTGCGATGTGTTTTATCGATCTTTTATTTTTGGATGTGAAACAGATGACAACATATTCCATCCAGTTCATTCTAATGCGTGCGTGGTAGGGCGGGGCGGGACGGGGTGGGACGGACAGGGGTGATTAGGTGGGGGGGCTGGCTGGCGGAGGCGGTGGCAATACTCAGCCCTGTTTCAGCCCTACAAAATCAGTTATGTTTGATGTGACACTTGTTGAAAGTGTTGATCGCGACTGTCTGCTGAGTTCTATCTTGTCGCCGTGGCTACTCCGGCCTATACTGCTTGGCCCCCTCATTGCTGCTTGCAGCTATATTTATTATTTAACATCTTTCTTCCGCCATGGGAGTCTATGGCAGCCCATAGAACCGTCTGGTAAAAAGTTGTGAAATTTGGCACACTGATTGGGAACAGGCCAATAATTAATTGCACCAAGTTTCATGCCGGCACCTCCAGCGCTCTAGCGCCACCAACAGGCCAAAGTTGGACGTGCGTTCACGCACGTAACTTTTGAACTGTTGATCCGATTTTGAAAAATGAGGTACCGTTGGAATCCTTGGACCAAGCCGAGTTCAACGCACCCTATGACGTCATTTTCCGCCATGATGGATTTTCCGCCATATTGGATTTTAGTGAAAGTGAAACTAATTTTTCACAGGTCACAAATTTTGTCCGATCGTCACCAAACTTGACATACATGATCTTCAGACCAAGCCTAACAAAAGTTGTGGTGTTTTGTCTTCGGAACTAAAACCGTTCGTGCGTAACAGCCAATCGAAATTTGCGGCGAAGCCGCCAAACAGGAAGTGAGCTCATATCTCAGCAACCCATTGATCTATCATAACCAAACTTAGTCCATGGACTCGGGACCCAATCAGGGGGACGCTCAATAAATTTGGTGACCTTTGACCTCTAGGGGGCGCTGTAATTAAGAAACATGCCTTTTGGCCTGTAGCAGCAGTTGTGCTTAGAATTAAAACGCACTAGTGGTGTCTGGTAATACTGTTGAAGGTCCTTAGGTCAACCCAAGCCAACTTGTGATGTCATCGTAATTGATTCGGCCGCCATATTGAATTTAATCAAAAACACGTACAAGTTTTTGCAGGTCACAAATTTCATCTGTTCTTCACCAAAATTGGTAGAGACCATCTTCAGACCATGCCTGATGAGTGCATTGCTTTCTGGAACAATTGACAGAAGCTTTGGCCTGTACCAGCCAATCAAAATTTGCGGCGAAGCCGCCAAACAGGAAGTGATTTCATATCTCAGCAACGCTTTCATGTATCAAAACCAAACTTAGTACATGTACCTCAGACCACATCGGGAGGACGCTCAAGAAATTTGGTGACATTTGACCTCTAGGGGGCTCCGTAATTGACAAAAATGCATTTTGGCCAGTAGTTGCTGATGCGCATTATTTTGCAATGGAAGTCAATGGCAGCCCATAGAACCGTCTGGTAAAAAGTTATACAATTTTGCACACTAATTGGGGACAGTCCAATAATTCATTCCACCAAGTTTCATGCCGGCACCTCAAGCGCGCTAGCGCCACCAACAGGCCAAAGTTGGACTTGTGTTCACGGACGTAACTTTTGACCTGTTGACCCGAATGGCAAAATGAGGTATCATTGGAATCCTTGGGCCAAGCCGAGTTCACACCCCCACTCACCCTATGACGTCAATTTTTGACCTCTGTGTTTAAATCACAGCAAGTGTGATCATATCTCAGTCAATCTTTTATTTTTGATGAGAAACTGATGACAGCAAGTTCCATCTGGTTCATTCCAATGTGTGCGTGCAAGGGTGGGACGGGGTGGGATGGGCAGGGGCGGTTGCGGCGGTGGGCTGGCTGGGGGAGGGGGCGGCGACACTCAGCCCTGGTTCAGCCCCACAAAATCAGTTATGTTTTGATGTGAAACTTGACCTTGTAACTCAGCCAATCTTGGGTTGTATGGCATGGAACTTGCTGTGACTGCTTCAGGCTATATGTCTGATGCAACGGCATTGATTTACATGGTTAATCTGGCCTGCTGATCTCACTGCTTGGCCCCCTCATTGCTGCTTGCAGCTATATTTGGGGGCCAAGCAGCGAAGCTGCGAAGGCACCCATTGTTATTGTTAGTTTTCTTATTATTATTATTCCTCTGCCATTGAAGTCTATGGCAGCCCATAGAACCGTCTGGTGAAAAGTTGTGAAATTTGGCACACTAATTAGGCTGCATCCCAGAATTAATTTCACCAAGTTTCGAGTCCGCACCACGAGCGCCCTAGCGCCACCAACAGGCCAAATTTGGACATGCGTTCATGCATGTAACTTCTGACCCGTTGGCCCGATTTTGAAAAATGAGGTACCATTGGAATCCTTGGACCAGGCCGAGTTCAACGCACCCTATGACGTCATTTTCCGCCATGATGGATTTTCCGCCATATTGGATTTTAGTGAAAGTGAAACTAATTTTTCACAGGTCACAAATTTTGTCCGATCGTCACCAAACTTGACATACATGATCTTCAGACCAAGCCTCACAAAAGTTGTGGTGTTTTGTCTTCGGAACTAAAACCGTTCGCGCGTAACAGCCAATCGAAGTTTGCGGCGAAGCCGCCAAACAGGAAGTGAGCTCATATCTCAGCAACCCATTCATCTGTCATAACCAAACTTAGTACATGTACTCAGGACCCAATCAGGGGGACGCTCAAGAAATCTGGTGACCTTTGACCTCTAGGGGGCGCTGTAATTAAGAAACATGCCTTTTGGCCTGTAGCTGCAGTTGTGTTTAGAATTAAAATGCACTAGTGGTGTCTGTTAATACTGTTGGAGGTCCTTAGGCCGACCCAAGCCAACTTGTAATGTCATCGTAATTGATTCGGCCGCCATATTGGATTTAATCAAAAACACGTACAAGTTTTCGCAGGTCACAAATTTCATCTGTTCTTCACCAAAATTGGTAGAGACCATCTTCAGACCATGCCTGATGAGTGCATTGCTTTCTGGAACAATTGACAGAAGCATTGACCTGTACCAGCCAATCGAAATTTGCGGCGAAGCCGCCAAACAGGAAGTGATTTCATATCTCAGCAACGCTTTCATGTATCAAAACCAAATTTAGTACATGTACCTCAGACCCCATCTGGAGGACGCTCAAGAAATTTGGTGACATTTGACCTCTAGGGGGCACCGTAATTGACAAAAATGCATTTTGGCCAGTAGTTGCCGATGCGCATTATTTTGCAATGGAAGTCAATGGCAGCCCATAGAACCGTCTGGTAAAAAGTTATACAATTTTGCACACTAATTGGGGACAGTCCAATAATTCATTTCACCAAGTTTCATGCCGGCACCTGAAGCGCTCTAGCGCCACCAACAGGCCAAAGTTGGACTTGTGTTCACGGACGTAACTTTTGACCTGTTGACCCGAATGGCAAAATGAGGTATCATTGGAATCCTTGGGCCAAGCCGAGTTCACACCCCCACACACCCTATGACGTCAATTTTTGACCTCTGTGTTTAAATCACAGCAAGTGTGATCATATCTCAGTCAATCTTTTATTTTTTATGTGAAACTGATGACCGCAAGTTCCATCTAGTTCATTCTAATGTGTGCGTGCAAGGGTGGGGTGGGGCGGGGTGGGATGGGCAGGGGCGGTTGCGGCGGTGGGCTGGCTGGGGGAGGGGGCGGCGACACTCAGCCCTGGTTCAGCCCCACAAAATCAGTTATGTTTTGATGTGAAACTTGACCTTGTAACTCAGCCAATCTTGGGTTGTATGGCATGGAACTTGCTGTGACTGCTTAAGGCTATATGTCTGATGCAACAACATTGACTTACATGCAAATCTGGCCTGCTGATCTCACTGCTTGGCCCCCTCATTGCTGCTTGCAGCTATATTTGGGGGCCAAGCAGCGAAGCTGCGAAGGCACCCATTGTTATTGTTAGTTTTCTTATTATTATTATTCCTCTGCCATTGAAGTCTATGGCAGCCCATAGAACCGTCTGGTGAAAAGTTGTGAAATTTGGCACACTAATTAGGCTGCGTCCCAGAATTAATTTCACCAAGTTTCGAGTCCGCACCACGAGCGCTCTAGCGCCACCAACAGGCCAAATTTGGACATGCGTTCATGCATGTAACTTCTGACCCGTTGGCCCGATTTTGAAAAATGAGGTACCATTGGAATCCTTGGACCAGGCCGAGTTCAACGCACCCTATGACGTCATTTTCCGCCATGATGGATTTTCCGCCATATTGGATTTTAGTGAAAGTGAAACTAATTTTTCACAGGTCACAAATTTTGTCCGATCGTCACCAAACTTGACATACATGATCTTCAGACCAAGCCTCACAAAAGTTGTGGTGTTTTGTCTTCGGAACTATGACCGTTCACCCGTAATATCCAATCGAAATTTGCGGCGAAGCCGCCAAACAGGAAGTGAGCTCATATCTCAGCAACCCATTCATCTATCATAACCAAACTTAGTCCATGGACTCAGGACCCAATCAGGGGGACGCTCAAGAAATTTGGTGACCTTTGACCTCTAGGGGGCGCAGTAATTAAGAAACATGCTTTTTGGCCTGTAGCTGCAGTTGTGCTTAGAATTAAAACGCACTAGTGGTGTCTGGTAATACTGTTGGAGGTCCTTAGGCCGACCCAAGCCAACTTGTGATGTCATCGTAATTGATTCGGCCGCCATATTGAATTTAATCAAAAACACGTACAAGTTTTCGCAGGTCACAAATTTCATCTGTTCTTCACCAAAATTGGTAGAGACCATCTTCAGACCATGCCTGATGAGTGCATTGCTTTCTGGAACAATTGACAGAAGCATTGACCTGTACCAGCCAATCGAAATTTGCGGCGAAGCCGCCAAACAGGAAGTGATTTCATATCTCAGCAACGCTTTCATGTATCAAAACCAAATTTAGTACATGTACCTCTGATCCCATCGGGAGGACGCTCAAGAAATTTGGTGACATTTGACCTCTAGGGGGCACCGTAATTGACAAAAATGCATTTTGGCCAGTAGCATTATTTTGCAATGGAAGTCAATGGCAGCCCATAGAACCGTCTGGTAAAAAGTTATAAAATTTTGCACACTAATTGGGGACAGTCCAATAATTCATTTCACCAAGTTTCATGCCGGCACCTCAAGCGCTCTAGCGCCACCAACAGGCCAAAGTTGGACTTGTGTTCACGGACGTAACTTTTGACCTGTTGACCCGAATGGCAAAATGAGGTATCATTGGAATCCTTAGGCCAAGCCGAGTTCACACCCCCACACACCATATGACGTAAATTTTTGACCTCTGTGTTTAAATCACAGCAAGTGTGATCATATCTCAGTCAATCTTTTATTTTTGATGTGAAACTGATGACAGCGTAATGCGTGCGTGCAAGGGTGGGGCGGGGTGGGACGGGCAGGGGCGGTTGCGGCGGTGGGCTGGCTGGGGGAGGGGGCGGCGACACTCAGCCCTGGTTCAGCCCCACAAAATCAGTTATGTTTTGATGTGAAACTTGACCTTGTAACTCAGCCAATCTTGGGTTGTATGGCATGGAACTTGCTGTGACTGCTTAAGGCTATATGTCTGATGCAACAGCATTAACTTACATGGCAAATCTGGCCTGCTGATCTCTCTGCTTGGCCCCCTCATTGCTGCTTGCAGCTATATTTGGGGGCCAAGCAGCGAAGCTGCGAAGGCACCCATTGTTATTGTTAGTTTTCTTATTGGGGGCCAAGCAGCGAAGCTGCGAAGCCCCATTGTGTTTCTATGATTTCTTACTATTATTATTATTATTTAACATCTTTCTTCCGCCATGGGAGTCTATGGCAGCCCATAGAACCGTCTGGTAAAAAGTTGTGAAATTTGGCACACCGATTGGGGACAGTCCCATGATTAATTTCACCAAGTTTCATGTCGGCTCCTCGAGGGCTCTAGCGCCACCAACAGGCCAAAGTTGGACGTGCGTTCACGCACGTAACTTTTGACCTGTTGATCCGATTTTGAAAAATGAGGTACCGTTGGAATCCTTGGACCAAGCCGAGTTCAACGCACCCTATGACGTCATTTTCCGCCATGATGGATTTTCCGCCATATTGGATTTTAGTGAAAGTGAAACTAAAACTTCACAGGTCACAAATTTTATCCGATCGTCACCAAACTTGACACACATGCTCTTCAGACCAAGCCGCACAAAAGTTATCACTTTTCGTCTTCGGAACTAAAACCGTTCGCGCGTAACAGCCAATCGAAGTTTGCGGCGAAGCCGCCAAACAGGAAGTGAGCTCATATCTCAGCAACCCATTCATCTGTCATAACCAAACTTAGTACATGTACTCAGGACCCAATCAGGGGGACGCTCAAGAAATCTGGTGACCTTTGACCTCTAGGGGGCGATGTAATTAAGAAACATGCCTTTTGGCCTGTAGCTGCTGTTTTGCTTAGAATTAAAATGCACTAGTGGTGTCTGGTAATACTGTTGGAGGTCCTTAGGCCGACCCAAGCCGACTTGTGATGTCATCGTAATTGATTCGGCCGCCATATTGGATTTAATCAAAAACACGTACACGTTTTTGCAGGTCACAAATTTCAGCGGATCCTCACCAAAATTGGCAGAGACCATCAACAGACCATGCCTGATGAGTGCATTGCTTTCTGGAACAATTGACAGAAGCATTGACCTGTACCAGCCAATCGAAATTTGCGGCAAAGCCGCCAAACAGGAAGTGATTTCATATCTCAGCAACGCTTTCATGTATCAAAACCAAATTTAGTACATGTACCTCAGACCCCATCGGGAGGACGCTCAAAAAATTTGGTGACATTTGACCTCTAGGGGGAATCGTAATTGACAAAAATGCATTTTGGCCAGTAGTTGCTGATGCGCATTATTTTGCAATGGAAGTCAATGGCAGCCCATAGAACCGTCTGGTAAAAAGTTATAAAATTTTGCACACTAATTGGGGACAGTCCAATAATTCATTTCACCAAGTTTCATACCGGCACCTTGAGCGCTCTAGCGCCACCAACAGGCCAAAGTTGGACTTGCGTTCACGCACGTAACTTCTGACCTGTTGACCCGATTGTCAAAAATGAGGGATCGTTGGAATCCTTGGACCAAGCCGAGTTCAACGCACCCTATGACGTCATTTTCCGCCATGATGTATTTTCCGCCATATTGGATTTTAGTGAAAGTGAAACTAAAACTTCACAGGTCACAAATTTTGTCCGATCGTCACCAAACTTGACACACATGCTCTTCAGACCAAGCCGCACAAAAGTTATTCCTTTTCGTCTTCGGAACTAAAACCGTTCGCGCGTAACAGCCAATCAAAATTTGCAGCGAAGCCGCCAAACAGGAAGTGAGCTCATATCTCAGCAACCCATTCATCTATCATAACTAAACTCAGTATATGGACTCATGACCCCATCAGGGGGAAGCTCAAGAAATTTGGTGACCTTTGACCTCTAGGGGGCGCTGTAATTAAGAAACATGCTTTTTGGCCTGTAGCTGCAGTTGTGCTTAGAATTAAAACGCACTAGTGGTGTCTGGTAATACTGTTGGAGGTCCTTAGGCCGACCCAAGCCAACTTGTGATGTCATCGTAATTGATTCGGCCGCCATATTGGATTTAATCAAAAACACGTACAAGTTTTCGCAGGTCACAAATTTCATCTGTTCTTCACCAAAATTGGCAGAGTCCATCTTCAGACCATGCCTGATGAGTGCATTGCTTTCTGGAACAATTGACAGAAGCATTGACCTGTACCAGCCAATCGAAATTTGCGGCGAAGCCGCCAAACAGGAAGTGATTTCATATCTCAGCAACGCTTTCATGTATCAAAACCAAATTTAGTACATGTACCTCAGACCCCATCGGGAGGACGCTCAAGAAATTTGGTGACATTTGACCTCTAGGGGGCACCGTAATTGACAAAAATGCATTTTGGCCAGTAGTTGCTGATGCGCATTATTTTGCAATGGAAGTCAATGGCAGCCCATAGAACCGTCTGGTAAAAAGTTATACAATTTTGCACACTAATTGGGGACAGTCCAATAATTCATTTCACCAAGTTTCATGCCGGCACCTCAAGCGCTATAGCGCCACCAACAGGCCAAAGTTGGACTTGTGTTTACGGACGTAACTTTTGACCTGTTGACCCGAATGGCAAAATGAGGTATCATTGGAATCCTTGGGCCAAGCCGAGTTCAACACACCCTATGACGTCAATTGTTGACCTCTGTGTTTAAATCACAGCAAGTGTGATCATATCTCAGTCAATCTTTTATTTTTGATGTGAAACTGATGACTGCGAGTTCCATCTAGTTCATTCTAATGTGTGCGTGCAAGGGTGGGACGGGGTGGGATGGGCAGGGGCGGTTGCGGCGGTGGGCTGGCTGGGGGAGGGGGCGGCGACACTCAGCCCTGGTTCAGCCCCACAAAATCAGTTATGTTTTGATGTGAAACTTGACCTTGTAACTCAGCCAATCTTGGGTTGTATGGCATGGAACTTGCTGTGACTGCTTAAGGCTATATGTCTGATGCAACGGCATTGATTTACATGGTTAATCTGGCCTGCTGATCTCACTGCTTGGCCCCCTCATTGCTGCTTGCAGCTATATTTATTATTATACCTTCTTCTGCCATGGGAGTCTATGGCAGCCCATAGAACCGTCTGGTAAAAAGTTGTGAAATTTGGCACACTGATTGGGGACAGGCCAATAATTAATTGCACCAAGTTTCATGCCGGCACCTCCAGCGCTCTAGCGCCACCAACAGGCCAAAGTTGGACGTGCGTTCACGCACGTAACTTTTGACCCGTTTGTCCGATTGTCAAAAATGAGGTATCGTTGGAATCCTTGGACCAAGCCGAGTTCAACGCACCCTATGACGTCATTTTCCGCCATGATGGATTTTCCGCCATATTGGATTTTATCGAAAGTGAAACTAAAGTTTCACGCCTCACATAGTTTGTCCGATTTTAACGAAACTTAATACATATGATCTTCAGACCAATCCGCACAAAAGTTATCGATTTTTGTCTTCGGAACTAAAACCGTTCGCCCGTAACAACCAATCGAAATATGCGGCGAAGCCGCCAAACAGGAAGTGAGCTCATATCTCAGCAACCCTTTCATCTATCATAACCAAACTAAGTACATGGACTCAGGACCCAATCAGAGGGATGCTCAAGAAATTTGGTGACCTTTGACCTCTAGGGGGCGCTGTAATTAAGAAACATGGCTTTTGACCTGTAGCAGCAGTTGTGCTTAGAATTAAAACACACTAGTGGTGCCTGGTACTACTGTTGAAGGTCCTTAGGTCAACATAAGCCAACTTGTGATGTCATCGTAATTGATTCGGCCGCCATATTGAATTTAATCAAAAACACGTACAAGTTTTCGCAGGTCACAAATTTCATCTGTTCTTCACCAAAATTGGTACAGACCATCTTCAGACCATGCCTGATGAGTGCATTGCTTTCTGGAACAATTGACTGAAGCATTGACCTGTACCAGCCAATCGAAATTTGCGGCGAAGCCGCCAAACAGGAAGTGATTTCATATCTCAGCAACGCTTTCATGTATCAAAACCAAATTTAGTACATGTACCTCAGACCCCATCGGGAGGACGCTCAAGAAATTTGGTGACATTTGACCTCTAGGGGGCACCGTAATTGACAAAAATGCATTTTGGCCAGTAGTTGCTGATGCGCATTATTTTGCAATGGAAGTCAATGGCAGCCCATAGAACCGTCTGGTAAAAAGTTATACAATTTTGCACACTAATTGGGGACAGTCCAATAATTCATTTCACCAAGTTTCATGCCGGCACCTCAAGCGCTCTAGCGCCACCAACAGGCCAAAGTTGGACTTGTGTTTACGGACGTAACTTTTGACCTGTTGACCCGAATGGCAAAATGAGGTATCATTGGAATCCTTGGGCCAAGCCGAGTTCAACACACCCTATGACGTCAATTGTTGACCTCTATGTTTAAATCACAGCAAGTGTGATCATATCTCAGTCAATCTTTTATTTTTGAAGTGAAACTGATGACAGCGAGTTCCATCCAGTTAATTCTAATGCGTGCGTGCAAGGGTGGGGCGGGGTGGGACGGGACGGGCAGGGGCGGTTGCGGCGGTGGGCTGGCTGGGTGAGGGGGCGGCGACACTCAGCCCTGGTTCAGCCACACAAAATCAGTTATGTTTTGATGTGAAACTTGACCTTGTAACTCAGCCAATCTTGGGTTGTTTGACATGGAACTTGTTGTGACTGCTTAATGCTATATGCCTGATGCCACGGCATTGAGTTGCATGGCAAATCTGGACTTCTGGACTGCTGAACTGCCTGCTTGGCCCCCTCATTGCTGCTTGCAGCTATATTTATTATTATTCCTCTGCCATTGAAGTCTATGGCAGCCCATAGAACCGTCTGGTGAAAAGTTGTGAAATTTGGCACACTAATTAGGCTGCGTCCCAGAATTAATTTCACCAAGTTTCGAGTCCGCACCATGAGCGCTCTAGCGCCACCAACAGGCCAAATTTGGACATGCGTTCATGCATGTAACTTCTGACCCGTTGGCCCGATTTTGAAAAATGAGGTACCATTGGAATCCTTGGACCAGGCCGAGTTCAACGCACCCTATGACGTCATTTTCCGCCATGATGGATTTTCCGCCATATTGGATTTTAGTGAAAGTGAAACTAATTTTTCACAGGTCACAAATTTTGTCCGATCGTCACCAAACTTGACATACATGATCTTCAGACCAAGCCTCACAAAAGTTGTGGTGTTTTGTCTTCGGAACTATGACCGTTCACCCGTAATATCCAATCGAAATTTGCGGCGAAGCCGCCAAACAGGAAGTGAGCTCATATCTCAGCAACCCATTGATCTATCATAACCAACCTTAGTCCATGGACTCAGGACCCAATCAGGGGGACGCTCAAGAAATCTGGTGACCTTTGACCTCTAGGGGGCGCCGTAATTAAGAAACATACCTTTTGGCCTGTAGCAGCAGTTGTGCTTAGAATTAAAACCCACTAGTGGTGTCTGGTACTACTGTTGAAGGTCCTTAGGCCGACCCAATCCAACTTGTGATGTCATCGTAATTGATTCGGCCGCCATATTGGATTTAATCAAAAACACGTACAAGTTTTCGCAGGTCACAAATTTCAGCGGATCCTCACCAAAATTGGCAGAGACCATCTTCAGACCATGCCTGATGAGTGCATTGCTTTCTGGAACAATTGACAGAAGCTTTGGCCTGTACCAGCCAATCAAAATTCGCGGCGAAGCCGCCAAACAGGAAGTGATTTCATATCTCAGCAACGCTTTCATGTATCAAAACCAAACTTAGTACATGTACCTCAGACCACATCGGGAGGACGCTCAAGAAATTTGGTGACATTTGACCTCTAGGGGGCTCCGTAATTGACAAAAATGCATTTTGGCCAGTAGTTGCTGATGCGCATTATTTTGCAATGGAAGTCAATGGCAGCCCATAGAACCGTCTGGTGAAAAGTTGTGAAATTTGGCACACTGATAAGGGACAGTCCCATGATTAATGTCACCAAGTTTCATGATGGCACCTAGAGCACTCTAGCGCCACCAACAGGCCAAAGTTGGACGTGCGTTCACGCACGTAACTTTTGACCCGTATGGCCGATTGTCAAAAATGAGGTATCGTTGGAATCCTTGGACCAAGCCAAGTCCATGGTCTCAGGACCCAATCAGGGGAACGCTCAAGAAATCTGGTGACCTTTGACCTCTAGGGGGCGCTGTAATTAAGAAACATGCCTTTTGGCCTGTACCTGCTGTTGTGCTAAGAATTAAAACACACTAGTGGTGTCTGGTAATACTGTTGGAGGTCCTTAGGCCGACCCAAGCCAACTTGTGATGTCATCGTAATTGATTCGGCCGCCATATTGGATTTAATCAAAAACACGTACAAGTTTTTGCAAGTCACAAATTTTAGCGGATCTTCACCAAAATTGACAGAGACCATCTTCAGCCCATGCCTTATCAGTGCATTGCTTTCTGGAGCAATTGACAGAAGCATTCGGCTGTAACAGCTAATCGAAATTTGCGGCGAAGCTGCCAAACAGGAAGTGAGCTCATATCTCAGCAACCCTGCCATCTATCATAACCAACCTTACTACATGAATTCATGACCCCATTAGAAGGATGCTCAAAAACTTCGGTGACCTTTGACCTGTAGGGGTTGCGGCAATTAGCAATATTGCATTTTGATCTGTAGTTGCTGACGTGTTTTATCAATCTTTTATTTTTTAATGTGAAACTGATGACAACATGTTCCATCCAGTTCATTCTAATGCGTGCGTGCAAGGGCGGGGCGGGGCGGGGCAGGACGGGGTGGGACGGGCAGGGGTGATTAGGTGGGGGGCTGGCTGGCGGAGGCGGTGGCAATTCTCAGCCCTGTTTCAGCCCTACAAAATCAGTTATGTTTTGATATGACACTAGTTGAAAGTGTTGATCGCGGATGTCTGCTGAGTTCTATCTTGTCGCCATGGCTACTCCAGCCTATTCTGCTTGGCCCCCTCATTGCTGCTTGCAGCTATATTTGGGGGCCAAGCAGCGAAGCTGCGAAGGCACCCATTGTGTTTCTAGCTTTTCTTATTATTATTATACCTTCTTCCGCCATGGAAGTCAATGGCAGCCCATAGAACCGTCTGGTGAAAAGTTGTGAAATTTGGCACACTGATTAGGGATAGTCCCATGATTAATGTCACCAAGTTTCATGATGGCACCTCAAGCGCTCTAGCGCCACCAACAGGCCAAAGTTGGACGTGCGTTCACGCATGTAACTTTTGACCTGTTGATCCGATTTTGAAAAACGAGGTATCGTTGGAATCCTTGGACCAAGCCGAGTTCAACGCACCCTATGACGTCATTTTCCGCCATGATGGATTTTCCGCCATTTTGGATTTCATCAAAATAACTTAAAACGTATCAGAGGTCACACATTTTGTCCGATCGACACCAAACTTCATAGATATCATCTACAGACCATGCCTCATTAATGCATTGCTTTTTGTCTTCGGAACTAAAACCGTTCGCGCGTAACCGCCAATCGAAATTTGCGGCGAAGCCGCCAAACAGGAAGTGAGCTCATATCTCAGCAACCCATTCATCTATCATAACCAAACTTAGTCCATGGACTCAGGACCCAATCAGGGGGACGCTCAACAAATTTGGTGACCTTTGACCTTTAGGGGGCGCTGTAATTAAGAAACATGCCTTTTGGCCTGTAGCAGCAGTTGTGCTTAGAATTGAAACCCACTAGTGGTGTCTGCTACTACTGTTGAAGGTCCTTAGGCCGACCCAATCCAACTTGTGATGTCATCGTAATTGATTCGGCCGCCATATTGGATTAAATCAAAAACACAAAAAAGTTTTGGCAGGTCACACATTTCATCTGTTGCTCACCAAAATTGGCAGAGACCATCTTCAGACCATGCCTGATGAGTGCCTTGCTTTCTGGAACAATTGACAGAAGCTTTGGCCTGTACCAGCCAATCAAAATTTGCGGCGAAGCCGCCAAACAGGAAGTGATTTCATATCTCAGCAACGCTTTCATGTATCAAAACCAAACTTAGTACATGTACCTCAGACCACATCGGGAGGACGCTCAAGAAATTTGGTGACATTTGACCTCTAGGGGGCTCCGTAATTGACAAAAATGCATTTTGGCCAGTAGTTGCTGATGCGCATTATTTTGCAATGGAAGTCAATGGCAGCCCATAGAACCGTCTGGTAAAAAGTTATACAATTTTGCACACTAATTGGGGACAGTCCAATAATTCATTTCACCAAGTTTCATGCCGGCACCTCAAGCGCTCTAGCGCCACCAACAGGCCAAAGTTGGACTTGTGTTCACGGACGTAACTTTTGACCTGTTGACCCGAATGGCAAAATGAGGTATCATTGGAATCCTTGGGCCAAGCCAAGTTCACACCCCCACACACCCTATGACGTCAATTTTTGACCTCTGTGTTTAAATCACAGCAAGTGTGATCATATCTCAGTCAATCTTTTATTTTTGATGTGAAACTGATGACAGCAAGTTCCATCTAGTTCATTCTAATGCGTGCGTGCAAGGGTGGGACGGGGTGGGATGGGCAGGGGCGGTTGCGGCGGTGGGCTGGCTGGGGGAGGGGGCGGCGACACTCAGCTCTGGTTCAGCCCCACAAAATCAGTTATGTTTTGATGTGAAACTTGACCTTGTAACTCAGCCAATCTTGGGTTGTATGGCATGGAACTTGCTGTGACTGCTTAAGGCTATATGTCTGATGCAACGGCATTGATTTACATGGTTATTCTGGCCTGCTGATCTCACTGCTTGGCCCCCTCATTGCTGCTTGCAGCTATATTTGGGGGCCAAGCAGCGAAGCTGCGAAGGCACCCATTGTGTTTCTAGCTTTTCCTATTATTATTACACATCTTTCCTCTGCCATTGAAGTCTATGGCAGCCCATAGAACCGTCTGGTGAAAAGTTGTGAAATTTGGCACACTAATTAGGCTGCGGCCCAGAATTAATTTCACCAAGTTTCGAGTCCGCACCACGAGCGCTCTAGCGCCACCAACAGGCCAAATTTGGACATGCGTTCATGCATGTAACTTCTGACCCGTTGGCCCGATTTTGAAAAGTGAGGTACCATTGGAATCCTTGGACCAGGCCGAGTTCAACGCACCCTATGACGTCATTTTCCGCCATGATGGATTTTCCGCCATATTGGATTTTAGTGAAAGTGAAACTAATTTTTCACAGGTCACAAATTTTGTCCGATCGTCACCAAACTTGACATACATGATCTTCAGACCAAGCCTAACAAAAGTTGTGGTGTTTTGTCTTCGGAACTTAAACCGTTCACCCGTAATATCCAATTGAAACTTACGGCGAAGCCGCCAAACAGGAAGTGAGCTCATATCTCAGCAACCCATTCATCTATCATAACCAAACTAAGTACATGGACTCAGGACCCAATCAGGGGGACGCTCAAGAAATTTGGTGACCTTTGACCTCTAGGGGGCGCTGTAATTAAGAAACATGCCTTTTGGCCTGTAGCAGCAGTTGTGCTTAGAATTAAAACACACTAGTGGTGTCTGGTACTACTGTTGAAGGTCCTTAGGTCAACCCAAGCCAACTTGTGATGTCATCGTAATTGATTCGGCCGCCATATTGAATTTAATCAAAAACACGTACAAGTTTTCGCAGGTCACAAATTTCATCTGTTCTTCACCAAAATTGGTAGAGACCATCTTCAGACCATGCCTGATGAGTGCATTGCTTTCTGGAACAATTGACAGAAGCATTGACCTGTACCAGCCAATCGAAATTTGCGGCGAAGCCGCCAAACAGGAAGTGATTTCATATCTCAGCAACGCTTTCATGTATCAAAACCAAACTTGGTGCATGGACTCAGGACCCAATCAGGGGGATGCTCAAGAAATCTGGTGACCTTTGACCTCAAGGGGGCGCTGTAATTAAGAAACATGCCTTTTGGCCTGTAGCTGCTGTTGTGCTTAAAATTAAAATCCACTAGTGGTGTCTGGTAATACTGTTTGAGGTCCTTAGGCCGACCCAAGCCGACTTGTGATGTCATCGTAATTGATTCGGCCGCCATATTGGATTTAATCAAAAACACGTACAAGTTTTCGCAGGTCACAAATTTCAGCGGATCCTCACCAAAAATGGCAGAGACCATCTTCAGACCATGCCTTATCAGTGCATTGCTTTCTGGAACAATTGACAGAAGCATTCGGCTGTAACAGCCAATCGAAATTAGTGGCGAAGCCGCCAAACAGGAAGTGAGCTCATATCTCACCAACCCTGCCATGTATCATCACCAAACTTACTACATATATTCATGACCCCATTAGGAGGACGCTCAAAACATTTGGTGACCTTTGACCTGTAGGGGGTGCTGCAATTAGCAATATTGCATTTTGATCTGTAGTTGCTGATGTGTTTTATCAATCTTTTATTTTTTGATGTGAAACTGATGACAACATGTTCCATCCAGTTAATTCTAATGCGTGCGTGCAAGGGCAGGGCAGGGCAGGACGGGGTGGGACGGGCTGGGGTGATTAGGTGGGGGGGCTGGCTGGCGGAGGCGGTGGCAATACTCAGCTCTGTTTCAGCCCTACAAAATCAGTTATGTTTGATGTTACACTTGCTGAAAGTGTTGATCGCGAGTGTCTGCTGAGTTCTATCTTGTCGCCGTGGCTACTCCGGCCTATACTGCTTGGCCCCCTCATTGCTGCTTGCAGCTATATTTGGGGGCCAAGCAGCGAAGCTGCGAGGACCTCATTGTGTTTCTATGTTTTCTTCCCTATTATTATTATTATTCCGCCATGGAAGTCTATGGCAGCCCATAGAACCGTCTGGTGAAAAGTTTTGAAATTTGGCACACTGATTAGGGACAGTCCCTTGATTAATGTCACCAAGTTTCATGATGGCACCTAGAGCACTCTAGCGCCACCAACAGGCCAAAGTTGGACGTGCGTTCACGCACGTAACTTTTGACCCGTATGGCCGATTGTCAAAAATGAGGTATCGATGGAATCCTTGGACCAAGCCGAGTTCAATGCACCCTATGACGTCATTTTCCGCCATGATGGATTTTCCGCCATATTGGATTTTAGTGAAAGTGAAACTAAAACTTCACAGGTCACAAATTTTGTCCGATCGTCACCAAACTTGACACACATGCTCTTCAGACCAAGCCGCACAAAAGTTATTCCTTTTCGTCTTCGGAACTGAAACCGTTCGCGCGTAACAGCCAATCGAAATTTGCGGCGAAGCCGCCAAACAGGAAGTGAGCTCATATCTCAGCAACCCATTCATCTATCATAACCAAACTTAGTCCATGGACTCAGGACCCAATCAGGGGGACGCTCAAGAAATCTGGTGACCTTTGACCTCTAGGGGGCGCTGTAATTAAGAAACATGCCTTTTGGCCTGTAGCAGCAGTTGTGCTTAGAATTAAAACCCATTAGTGGTGTCTGGTACTACTGTTGAAGGTCCTTAGGCCGACCCAAGCCAACTTGTGATGTCATCGTAATTGATTCGGCCGCCATATTGGATTTAATCAAAAACACGTACAAGTTTTCGCAGGTCACAAATTTCAGCGGATCCTCACCAAAATTGGCAGAGACCATCTTCAGACCATGCCTGATGAGTGCATTGCTTTCTGGAACAATTGACAGAAGCTTTGGCCTGTACCAGCCAATCAAAATTTGCGGCGAAGCCGCCAAACAGGAAGTGATTTCATATCTCAGCAACGCTTTCATGTATCAAAACCAAACTTAGTACATGTACCTCAGACCACATCGGGAGGACGCTCAAGAAATTTGGTGACATTTGACCTCTAGGGGGCTCCGTAATTGACAAAAATGCATTTTGGCCAGTAGTTGCTGATGCGCATTATTTTGCAAAGGAAGTCAATGGCAGCCCATAGAACCGTCTGGTGAAAAGTTGTGAAATTTGGCACACTGATAAGGGACAGTCCCATGATTAATGTCACCAAGTTTCATGATGGCACCTAGAGCAGTCTAGCGCCACCAACAGGCCAAAGTTGGACGTGCGTTCACGCACGTAACTTTTGACCCGTATGACCGATTGTCAAAAATGAGGTATCGTTGGAATCCTTGGACCAAGCCGAGTTCAACGCACCCTATGACGTAAATTTCCGCCATGATGGATTTTCCGTCATATTGGATTTCATCAAAAACACTAAAAAGTCTTCAAAGGTCACAAATTTTGTCCGATCAACACCAAACTTGACACACTTGATATTCACATCAAGCCTCAAAAAAGTTATTCCTTTTCGTCTTCGGAACTCAAACCGTTCGCGCGTAACAGCCAATCGAAATTTGCGGCGAAGCCGCCAAACAGGAAGTGAGCTCATATCTCAGCAACCCATTCATCTATCATAACCAAACTTAGTCCATGGTCTCAGGACCCAATCAGGGGGACGCTCAAGAAATCTGGTGACCTTTGACCTCTAGGGGGCGCTGTAATTAATAAACATGCCTTTTGGCCTGTAGCTGCTGTTCTTAGAATTAAAATGCACTAGTGCTGTCTGGTAATACTGTTGGAGGTCCTTAGGCCGACCCAAGCCGACTTGTGATGTCATCGTAATTGATTCGGCCGCCATTGGATTTAATCAAAAACACATATAAGTTTTCGCAGGTCACAAATTTCAGCGGATCCTCACCAAAATTGGCAGAGACCATCTTCAGACCATGCCTTATCAGTGCATTGCTTTCTGGAACAATTGACAGAAGCATTCGCCCGTAACAGCCAATCGAAATTTGTGGCGAAGCCGCCAAACAGGAAGTGAGCTCATATCTCAGCAACCCTGCCATGCATCATCACCAAACTTACTACATATATTCATGACCCCATTAGGAGGACGCTCAAAACATTTGGTGACCTTTGACCTGTAGGGGGTGCTGCAATTAGCAATATTGCATTTTGATCTGTAGTTGCTGATGTGTTTTATCAATCTTTTATTTTTTGATGTGAAACTGATGACAACATGTTCCATCCAGTTAATTCTAATGCGTACGTGCAAGGGCAGGGCAGGGCAGGACGGGGTGGGACGGGCAGGGGTGATTAGGTGGGGTGGCTGACTGGCGGAGGCGGCGGCAATACTCAGCCCTGTTTCAGCCCTACAAAGTCAGTTATGTTTTGATGTGACACTTGTTGAAAGTGTTGATCGCGGGTGTCTGCTGAGTTCTAACTTGTCGCCGTGGCTACTCCGGCCCATTCTGCTTGGCCCCCTCATTGCTGCTTGCAGCTATATTTATTATTATTATTTAACATCTTTCTTCCGCCATGGGAGTCTATGGCAGCCCATAGAACCGTCTGGTAAAAAGTTGTGAAATTTGGCACACCGATTGGGGACAGGCCCATGATTAATTTCACCAAGTTTCATGTCGGCTCCTCGAGGGCTCTAGCGCCACCAACAGGCCAAAGTTGGGCGTGCATTCACGCACGTAACTTTTGACCTGTTGATCCGATTTTGAAAAATGCGGTACCGTTGGAATCCTTGGACCAAGCCGAGTTCAACGCACCCAATGACGTCATTTTCCGCCATGATGGATTTTCCGCCATATTGGATTTAAGTGAAAGTGAAACTAATTTTTCACAGGTCACAAATTTTGTCCGATCGTCACCAAACTTGACATACATGATCTTCAGACCAAGCCTCACAAAAGTTGTGGTGTTTTGTCTCCGGAACTATGACCGTTCACCCGTAATATCCAATCGAAATTTGCGGCGAAGCCGCCAAACAGGAAGTGAGCTCATATCTCAGCAACCCATTGATCTATCATAACCAACCTTAGTCCATGGACTCAGGACCCAATCAGGGGGACGCTCAATAAATCTGGTGACCTTTGACCTCTAGGGGGCGCTGTAATTAAGAAACATGCCTTTTGGCCTGTAGCAGCAGTTGTGCTTAGAATTAAAACCCACTAGTGGTGTCTGGTACTACTGTTGAAGGTCCTTAGGCCGACCCAAGCCAACTTGTGATGTCATCGTAATTGATTCGGCCGCCATATTGGATTTAATCAAAAATACGTACAAGTTTTCGCAGGTCACAAATTTCAGCGGATCCTCACCAAAATTGGCAGAGACCATCTTCAGACTATGCCTGATGAGTGCATTGCTTTCTGGAACAATTGACAGAAGCTTTGGCCTGTACCAGCCAATCAAAATTTGCGGCGAAGCCGCCAAACAGGAAGTGATTTCATATCTCAGGAACGCTTTCATGTATCAAAACCAAACTTAGTACATGTACCTCAGACCACATCGGGAGGACGCTCAAGAAATTTGGTGACATTTGACCTCTAGGGGGCTCCGTAATTGACAAAAATGCATTTTGGCCAGTAGTTGCTGATGCGCATTATTTTGCAATGGAAGTCAATGGCAGCCCATAGAACCGTCTGGTGAAAAGTTGTGAAATTTGGCACACTGATAAGGGACAGTCCCATGATTAATGTCACCAAGTTTCATGCCGGCACCTCAAGCGCTCTAGCGCCACCAACAGGCCAAAGTTGGACTTGTGTTCACGGACGTAACTTTTGACCTGTTGACCCGAATGGCAAAATGAGGTATCATTGGAATCCTTGGGCCAAGCCGAGTTCAACACACCCTATGACGTCAATTTTTGACCTCTGTGTTTAAATCACAGCAAGTGTGATCATATCTCAGTCAATCTTTTATTTTTGATGTGAAACTGATGACAGCGAGTTCCATCCAGTTAATTCTAATGCGTGCGTGCAAGGGTGGGGCGGGGTGGGACGGGCAGGGGCGGTTGCGGAGGTGGGCTGGCTGGGGGAGGGGGCGGCGACACTCAGCCCTGGTTCAGCCCCACAAAATCAGTTATGTTTTGATGTGAAACTTGACCTTGTAACTCAGCCAATCTTGGGTTGTATGGCATGGAACTTGCTGTGACTGCTTAAGGCTATATGTCTGATGCAACAGCATTGACTTACATGGCAAATCTGGCCTGCTGATTTCACTGCTTGGCCCCCTCATTGCTGCTTGCAGCTATATTTGGGGGCCAAGCAGCGAAGCTGCGAAGGCACCCATTGTGTTTGTTAGTTTTCTTATTATTATTATTATTATTATTATTATTACGCTTCCGTCATTGAAGTCAATGGCAGCCCATAGAACCGTCTGGTGAAAAGTTCTGAAATTTGGCACACTGATTGGGGACAGTCTCATGATTAATTTCACCAAGTTTCATACCGGCACCTTGAGCGCTCTAGCGCCACCAACAGGCCAAAGTTGGATGTGCGTTCACGCACGTAACTTTTGACCCGTTGATCCGATTGTCAAAAATTAGGTATTGTTAGAATCCTTGGACCAAGCCGAGTTCAACGCACCCTATGACGTCAATTTCCGCCATGATGGATTTTCCGCCATTTTGGATTTCATCAAAAACACTAAAAAGTCTTCAAAGGTCACAAATTTTGTCCGATCGACACCAAATCTGACACACTTGATCTTCAGACCAAGCCTCACAAAAGTTATTCATTTTCGTCTTCGGAACTCAAACCGTTCGCCCGTAACTGCCAATTGAAATATGCGGCGAAGCCGCCAAACAGGAAGTGAGCTCATATCTCAGCAACCCTTGCATGTATCAAAGCCAAACTTGGTGCATGGACTCAGGACCCAATCAGGGGGACGCTCAAGAAATCTGGTGACCTTTGACCTCTAGGGGGCGCTGTAATTAAGAAACATGCCTTTTGGCCTGTAGCTGCTGTTGTGCTTAGAATTAAAACGCACTAGTGGTGTCTGGTAATACTGTTGGAGGTCCTTAGGCCGACCCAGGCCAACTTGTGATGTCATCGTAATTGATTCGGCCGCCATATTGGATTTAATCAAAAACACGTACGAATTTTCGCAGGTCACAAATTTCAGCGGATCCTCACCAAAATTGGCACAGAACATCTTCAGACCATGCCTTATCAGTGCATCGCTTTTTGGAACGATTGACAGTAGCATTCGGCTGTAACAGCCAATCGAAACTTGCGGCGAAGCCGCCAAACAGGAAGTGAGCTCATATCTCAGCAACCCTGCCATGTATCATCACCAAACTTACTACATATATTCATGACCCCATTAGGAGGACGCTCAAGAAATTTGGTGACCTTTGACCTGTAGGGGGTGCTGCAATTAGCAATGTTGCATTTTGATCTGTAGTTGCGATGTGTTTTATCGATCTTTTATTTTTGGATGTGAAACAGATGACAACATATTCCATCCAGTCATTCTAATGCGTGTGTGGTAGGGCGGGGCGGGACGGAGTGGGATGGGCAGGGGTGATTAGGTGGGGGGGCTGGCTGGCGGAGGCGGTGGCAGTACTCAGCCCTGTTTCAGCCCTACAAAATCAGTTATGTTTGATGTGACACTTGTTGAAAGTGTTGATCGCGACTGTCTGCTGAGTTCTATCTTGTCGCCGTGGCTACTCCGGCCTATACTGCTTGGCCCCCTCATTGCTGCTTGCAGCTATATTTGGGGGCCAAGCAGCGAAGCTGCGAAGCCCCATTGTTTTTCTATGATTTCTTATTATTATTATTATTTAACATCTTTCTTCCGCCATGGGAGTCTATGGCAGCCCATAGAACCGTCTGGTAAAAAGTTGTGAAATTTGGCACACCGATTGGGGACAGGCCCATGATTAATTTCACCAAGTTTCATGTCGGCTCCTCGAGGGCTCTAGCGCCACCAACAGGCCAAAGTTGGGCGTGCATTCACGCACGTAACTTTTGACCTGTTGATCCGATTTTGAAAAATGAGGTACCGTTGGAATCCTTGGACCAAGCCGAGTTCAACGCACCCAATGACGTCATTTTCCGCCATGATGGATTTTCCGCCATATTGGATTTAAGTGAAAGTGAAACTAATTTTTCACAGGTCACAAATTTTGTCCGATCGTCACCAAACTTGACATACATGATCTTCAGACCAAGCCTCACAAAAGTTGTGGTGTTTTGTCTCCGGAACTATGACCGTTCACCCGTAATATCCAATCGAAATTTGCGGCGAAGCCGCCAAACAGGAAGTGAGCTCATATCTCAGCAACCCATTGATCTATCATAACCAACCTTAGTCCATGGACTCAGGACCCAATCAGGGGGACGCTCAATAAATCTGGTGACCTTTGACCTCTAGGGGGCGCTGTAATTAAGAAACATGCCTTTTGGCCTGTAGCAGCAGTTGTGCTTAGAATTAAAACCCACTAGTGGTGTCTGGTACTACTGTTGAAGGTCCTTAGGCCGACCCAAGCCAACTTGTGATGTCATCGTAATTGATTCGGCCGCCATATTGGATTTAATCAAAAATACGTACAAGTTTTCGCAGGTCACAAATTTCAGCGGATCCTCACCAAAATTGGCAGAGACCATCTTCAGACTATGCCTGATGAGTGCATTGCTTTCTGGAACAATTGACAGAAGCTTTGTCCTGTACCAGCCAATCAAAATTTGCGGCGAAGCCGCCAAACAGGAAGTGATTTCATATCTCAGCAACGCTTTCATGTATCAAAACCAAACTTAGTACATGTACCTCAGACCACATCGGGAGGACGCTCAAGAAATTTGGTGACATTTGACCTCTAGGGGGCTCCGTAATTGACAAAAATGCATTTTGGCCAGTAGTTGCTGATGCGCATTATTTTGCAATGGAAGTCAATGGCAGCCCATAGAACCGTCTGGTGAAAAGTTGTGAAATTTGGCACACTGATAAGGGACAGTCCCATGATTAATGTCACCAAGTTTCATGCCGGCACCTCAAGCGCTCTAGCGCCACCAACAGGCCAAAGTTGGACTTGTGTTCACGGACGTAACTTTTGACCTGTTGACCCGAATGGCAAAATGAGGTATCATTGGAATCCTTGGGCCAAGCCGAGTTCACACCCCCACTCACCCTATGACGTCAATTTTTGACCTCTGTGTTTAAATCACAGCAAGTGTGATCATATCTCAGTCAATCTTTTATTTTTGATGTGAAACTGATGACAGCGAGTTCCATCTAGTTCATTCTAATGTGTGCGTGCAAGGGTGGGACGGGGTGGGATGGGCAGGGGCGGTTGCGGCGGTGGGCTGGCTGGGGGAGGGGGCGGCGACACTCAGCGCTGGTTCAGCCCCACAAAATCAGTTATGTTTTGATGTGAAACTTGACCTTGTAACACAGCCAATCTTGGGTTGTATGGCATGGAACTTGCTGTGACTGCTTAAGGCTATATGTCTGATGCAACGGCATTGATTTACATGGTTAATCTGGCCTGCTGATCTCACTGCTTGGCCCCCTCATTGCTGCTTGCAGCTATATTTGGGGGCCAAGCAGCGAAGCTGCGAAGGCACCCATTGTGTTTGTTAGTTTTCTTATTATTATTATTATTATTATTATTATTACGCTTCCGTCATTGAAGTCAATGGCAGCCCATAGAACCGTCTGGTGAAAAGTTCTGAAATTTGGCACACTGATTGGGGACAGTCTCATGATTAATTTCACCAAGTTTCATACCGGCACCTTGAGCGCTCTAGCGCCACCAACAGGCCAAAGTTGGATGTGCGTTCACGCACGTAACTTTTGACCCGTTGATCCGATTGTCAAAAATTAGGTATTGTTAGAATCCTTGGACCAAGCCGAGTTCAACGCACCCTATGACGTCAATTTCCGCCATGATGGATTTTCCGCCATTTTGGATTTCATCAAAAACACTAAAAAGTCTTCAAAGGTCACAAATTTTGTCCGATCGACACCAAATCTGACACACTTGATCTTCAGACCAAGCCTCACAAAAGTTATTCATTTTCGTCTTCGGAACTCAAACCGTTCGCCCGTAACAGCCAATCGAAATATGCGGCGAAGCCGCCAAACAGGAAGTGAGCTCATCTCTCAGCAACCCTTGCATGTATCAAAGCCAAACTTGGTGCATGGACTCAGGACCCAATCAGGGGGACGCTCAAGAAATCTGGTGACCTTTGACCTCTAGGGGGCGCTGTAATTAAGAAACATGCCTTTTGGCCTGTAGCTGCTGTTGTGCTTAGAATTAAAACGCACTAGTGGTGTCTGGTAATACTGTTGGAGTTCCTTAGGCCGACCCAGGCCAACTTGTGATGTCATCGTAATTGATTCGGCCGCCATATTGGATTTAATCAAAAACACGTACGAATTTTCGCAGGTCACAAATTTCAGCGGATCCTCACCAAAATTGGCACAGAACATCTTCAGACCATGCCTTATCAGTGCATCGCTTTTTGGAACGATTGACAGTAGCATTCGGCTGTAACAGCCAATCGAAACTTGCGGCGAAGCCGCCAAACAGGAAGTGAGCTCATATCTCAGCAACCCTGCCATGTATCATCACCAAACTTACTACATATATTCATGACCCCATTAGGAGGACGCTCAAGAAATTTGGTGACCTTTGACCTGTAGGGGGTGCTGCAATTAGCAATGTTGCATTTTGATCTGTAGTTGCGATGTGTTTTATCGATCTTTTATTTTTGGATGTGAAACAGATGACAACATATTCCATCCAGTCATTCTAATGCGTGCGTGGTAGGGCGGGGCGGGACGGGGTGGGATGGGCAGGGGTGATTAGGTGGGGGGGCTGGCTGGCGGAGGCGGTGGCAGTACTCAGCCCTGTTTCAGCCCTACAAAATCAGTTATGTTTGATGTGACACTTGTTGAAAGTGTTGATCGCGAGTATCTGCTGAGTTCTATCTTGTCGCCGTGGCTACTCCGGCCTATACTGCTTGGCCCCCTCATTGCTGCTTGCAGCTATATTTATTATTATTATTTAACATCTTTCTTCCGCCATTGAAGTCTATGGCAGCCCATAGAACCGTCTGGTAAAAAGTTGTGAAATTTGGCACACTGATTGGGGACAGGCCAATAATTAATTGCACCAAGTTTCATGCCGGCACCTCCAGCGCTCTAGCGCCACCAACAGGCCAAAGTTGGACGTGCGTTCACGCACGTAACTTTTGAACTGTTGATCCGATTTTGAAAAATCAGGTACCGTTGGAATCCTTGGACCAAGCCGAGTTCAACGCACCCTATGACGTCATTTTCCGCCATGATGGATTTTCCGCCATATTGGATTTTAGTGAAAGTGAAACTAATTTTTCACAGGTCACAAATTTTGTCCGATCGTCACCAAACTTGACATACATGATCTTCAGACCAAGCCTAACAAAAGTTGTGGTGTTTTGTCTTCGGAACTAAAACCGTTCGTGCGTAACAGCCAATCGAAATTTGCGGCGAAGCCGCCAAACAGGAAGTGAGCTCATATCTCAGCAACCCATTGATCTATCATAACCAAACTTAGTCCATGGACTCGGGACCCAATCAGGGGGACGCTCAACAAATTTGGTGACCTTTGACCTCTAGGGGGCGCTGTAATTAAGAAACATGCCTTTTGGCCTGTAGCAGTAGTTGTGCTTAGAATTGAAACCCACTAGTGGTGTCTGCTACTACTGTTGAAGGTCCTTAGGCCGACCCAAGCCAACTTGTGATGTCATCGTAATTGATTCGGCCGCCATATTGAATTTAATCAAAAACACGTACAAGTTTTCGCAGGTCACAAATTTCATCTGTTCTTCACCAAAATTGGTAGAGACCATCTTCAGACCATGCCTGATGAGTGCATTGCTTTCTGGAACAATTGACAGAAGCTTTGGCCTGTACCAGCCAATCAAAATTTGCGGCGAAGCCGCCAAACAGGAAGTGATTTCATATCTCAGCAACGCTTTCATGTATCAAAACCAAACTTAGTACATGTACCTCAGACCACATCGGGAGGACGCTCAAGAAATTTGGTGACATTTGACCTCTAGGGGGCTCCGTAATTGACAAAAATGCATTTTGGCCAGTAGTTGCTGATGCGCATTATTTTGCAATGGAAGTCAATGGCAGCCCATAGAACCGTCTGGTAAAAAGTTATAAAATTTGGCACACTAATTGGGGACAGTCCCATGATTAATGTCACCAAGTTTCATGCCGGCACCTCAAGCGCTCTAGCGCCACCAACAGGCCAAAGTTGGACTTGTGTTCACGGACGTAACTTTTGACCTGTTGACCCGAATGGCAAAATGAGGTATCATTGGAATCCTTGGGCCAAGCCGAGTTCACACCCCCACTCACCCTATGACGTCAATTTTTGACCTCTGTGTTTAAATCACAGCAAGTGTGATCATATCTCAGTCAATCTTTTATTTTTGATGTGAAACTGATGACAGCGAGTTCCATCTAGTTCATTCTAATGTGTGCGTGCAAGGGTGGGACGGGGTGGGATGGGCAGGGGCGGTTGCGGCGGTGGGCTGGCTGGGGGAGGGGGCGGCGACACTCAGCCCTGGTTCAGCCCCACAAAATCAGTTATGTTTTGATGTGAAACTTGACCTTGTAACTCAGCCAATCTTGGGTTGTATGGCATGGAACTTGCTGTGACTGCTTAAGGCTATATGTCTGATGCAACGGCATTGATTTACATGGTTAATCTGGCCTGCTGATCTCACTGCTTGGCCCCCTCATTGCTGCTTGCAGCTATATTTGGGGGCCAAGCAGCGAAGCTGCGCGGCAACCCCTAGTGATTCTACCTTTTCTTATTGGGGGCCAAGCAGCGAAGCTGCGAAGGCACCCATTGTGTTTCTATGTTTTCTTATTATTATTATTATTATTACGCTTCCGTCATTGAAGTCAATGGCAGCCCATAGAACCGTCTGGTGAAAAATTCTGAAATTTGGCACACTGATTGGGGACATTCTCATGATTAATTTCACCAAGTTTCATACCGGCACCTTGAGCGCTCTAGCGCCACCAACAGGCCAAAGTTGGATGTGCGTTCACGCACGTAACTTCTGACCCGTTCACCCGATTGTCAAAAATGAGGTATCGCTGGAATCCTTGGACCAAGCCGAGTTCAACGCACCCTATGACGTCAATTTCCGCCATGATGGATTTTCCGCCATTTTGGATTTCATCAAAAACACTAAAAAGTCTTCACAGGTCACAAATTTTGTCCGATCGACACCAAACCTGACACACTTGATCTTCAGACCAAGCCTCACAAAAGTTATTCCTTTTCGTCTTCGAAACTCAAACCGTTCGCCCGTAACAGCCAATCGAAATATGCGGCGAAGCCGCCAAACAGGAAGTGAGCTCATATCTCAGCAACCCATTCATCTATCATAACCAAACTTAGTACATGGACTCAGGACCCAATCAGGGGGACGCTGAAGAAATCTGGTGACCTTTGACCTCTAGGGGGCGCTGTAATTAAGAAACATGCCTTTTGGCCTGTAGCTGCTGTTGTGCTTAGAATTAAAGCGCACTACTGGTGTCTGTTAATACTGTTGGAGGTCCTTAGGCCGACCCAAGCCAACTTGTGATGTCATCGTAAATGATTCGGCCGCCATATTGGATTTAATCAAAAACACGTAAAAATTTTCGCAGGTCACAAATTTCAGCGGATCCTCACCAAAATTGGCAGAGATCATTTTCAGACCATGCCTTATCAGTGCTTCGGTTTCTGGAACAATTGACAGAAGCATTCGGCTGTAACAGCCAATCGAAACTTGCGGCGAAGCCGCCAAACAGGAAGTGAGCTCATATCTCAGCAACCCTTGCATGTATCAAAGCCAAACTTGGTGCATGGACTCAGGACCCAATCAGGTGGACGCTCAAGAAATCTGGTGACCTTTGACCTCTAGGGGGCGCTGTAATAAAGAAACATGCTTTTTGGCCTGTAGCTGCTTTTGTGCTTAGAATTAAAATGCAATAGTGGTGTCTGGTAATACTGTTGGAGGTCCTTAGGCCGACCCAAGCCAACTTGTGATGTCATCGTAATTGATTCGGCCGCCAAGTTAGATTTAATCAAAAACATCAAAAAGTTTTCACAGGTCGCAAATTTCATCTGATCTTCACCAACATTGGCACAGACCATCTTCAGACCATAAGCTATGAATATCTTGCTCTCTTGAACAATTGACAAAAGCATTCACCCGTAACCGCCAATCGAAATTGATGGCTAAGCCGCCAAACAGGAAGTGAGCTCATATCTCAGCAACCCTGCCATGTATCATAACCAAACTTACTACATATATTCATGACCCCATTAGGAGGACGCTCAAAAACTTTGGTGACCTTTGACCTGTAGGGGGTGCTGCAATTAGCAATATTGCATTTTCATCTGTAGTTGCTGATGTGTTTTATCAATCTTTTATTTTTTGATGTGAAACTGATGACAACATGTTCCATCCAGTTCATTCTAATGCGTGCGTGGAAGGGCGGTGCGGGACGGGGTGGAACGGGCAGGGCTGATTAGGTGGGGGGGCTGGCTGGCGGAGGCGGTGGCAATACTCAGCCCTGTTTCAGCCCTACAAAGTCAGTTATGTTTTGATGTGACACTTGTTGAAAGTGTTGATCGCGGGTGTCTGCTGAGTTCTATCTTGTCGCCGTGGCTATTCCGGCCTATACTGCTTGGCCCCCTCATTGCTGCTTGCAGCTATATTTGGGGGCCAAGCAGCGAAGCTGCGAAGCCCCATTGTTTTTCTATGATTTCTTATTATTGGGGGCCAAGCAGCGAAGCTGCGAAGCCCCATTGTTTTTCTATGATTTCTTATTATTATTATTTAACATCTTTCTTCCGCCATGGGAGTCTATGGCAGCCCATAGAACCGTCTGGTAAAAAGTTGTGAAATTTGGCACACCGATTGGGGACAGGCCCATGATTAATTTCACCAAGTTTCATGTCGGCTCCTCGAGGGCTCTAGCGCCACCAACAGGCCAAAGTTGGGCGTGCATTCACGCACGTAACTTTTGACCTGTTGATCCGATTTTGAAAAATGAGGTACCGTTGGAATCCTTGGACCAAGCCGAGTTCAACGCACCCAATGACGTCATTTTCCGCCATGATGGATTTTCCGCCATATTGGATTTAAGTGAAAGTGAAACTAATTTTTCACAGGTCACAAATTTTGTCCGATCGTCACCAAACTTGACATACATGATCTTCAGACGAAGCCTCACAAAAGTTGTGGTGTTTTGTCTCCGGAACTATGACCGTTCACCCGTAATATCCAATCGAAATTTGCGGCGAAGCCGCCAAACAGGAAGTGAGCTCATATCTCAGCAACCCATTGATCTATCATAACCAACCTTAGTCCATGGACTCAGGACCCAATCAGGGGGACGCTCAATAAATCTGGTGACCTTTGACCTCTAGGGGGCGCTGTAATTAAGAAACATGCCTTTTGGCCTGAAGCAGCAGTTGTGCTTAGAATTAAAACCCACTAGTGGTGTCTGGTACTACTGTTGAAGGTCCTTAGGCCGACCCAAGCCAACTTGTGATGTCATCGTAATTGATTCGGCCGCCATATTGGATTTAATCAAAAATACGTACAAGTTTTCGCAGGTCACAAATTTCAGCGGATCCTCACCAAAATTGGCAGAGACCATCTTCAGACTATGCCTGATGAGTGCATTGCTTTCTGGAACAATTGACAGAAGCTTTGTCCTGTACCAGCCAATCAAAATTTGCGGCGAAGCCGCCAAACAGGAAGTGATTTCATATCTCAGCAACGCTTTCATGTATCAAAACCAAACTTAGTACATGTACCTCAGACCACATCGGGAGGACGCTCAAGAAATTTGGTGACATTTGACCTCTAGGGGGCTCCGTAATTGACAAAAATGCATTTTGGCCAGTAGTTGCTGATGCGCATTATTTTGCAATGGAAGTCAATGGCAGCCCATAGAACCGTCTGGTGAAAAGTTGTGAAATTTGGCACACTGATAAGGGACAGTCCCATGATTAATGTCACCAAGTTTCATGCCGGCACCTCAAGCGCTCTAGCGCCACCAACAGGCCAAAGTTGGACTTGTGTTCACGGACGTAACTTTTGACCTGTTGACCCGAATGGCAAAATGAGGTATCATTGGAATCCTTGGGCCAAGCCGAGTTCACACCCCCACTCACCCTATGACGTCAATTTTTGACCTCTGTGTTTAAATCACAGCAAGTGTGATCATATCTCAGTCAATCTTTTATTTTTGATGTGAAACTGATGACAGCGAGTTCCATCTAGTTCATTCTAATGTGTGCGTGCAAGGGTGGGACGGGGTGGGATGGGCAGGGGCGGTTGCGGCGGTGGGCTGGCTGGGGGAGGGGGCGGCGACACTCAGCGCTGGTTCAGCCCCACAAAATCAGTTATGTTTTGATGTGAAACTTGACCTTGTAACACAGCCAATCTTGGGTTGTATGGCATGGAACTTGCTGTGACTGCTTAAGGCTATATGTCTGATGCAACGGCATTGATTTACATGGTTAATCTGGCCTGCTGATCTCACTGCTTGGCCCCCTCATTGCTGCTTGCAGCTATATTTGGGGGCCAAGCAGCGAAGCTGCGAGGACCTCATTGTGTTTCTATGTTTTCTTCCCTATTATTATTATTATTCCGCCATGGAAGTCTATGGCAGCCCATAGAACCGTCTGGTGAAAAGTTTTGAAATTTGGCACACTGATTAGGGACAGTCCCATGATTAATGTCACCAAGTTTCATGATGGCACCTAGAGCACTCTAGCGCCACCAACAGGCCAAAGTTGGACGTGCGTTCACGCACGTAACTTTTGACCCGTATGGCCGATTGTCAAAAATGAGGTATCGTTGGAATCCTTGGACCAAGCCGAGTTCAACGCACCCTATGACGTCATTTTCCGCCATGATGGATTTTCCGCCATATTGGATTTTAGTGAAAGTGAAACTAATCTTTCACAGGTCACAAATTTTGGCCGATCGTCACCAAAATTGACACACATGATCTTCAGACCATGCCTCATTAATGCATTGCTTTTTGTCTTCGGAACTAAAACCGTTTGCTCATAACAGCCAATAGAAATTTGCGGTGAAGCCGCCAAACAGGAAGTGAGCTCATATCTCAGCAACCCATTCATCTATCATAACCAAACTTAGTACATGGACTCAGGACCCCATCAGGGGGAAGCTCAAGAAATCTGGTGACCTTTGACCTCTAGGGGGCGCTGTAATTAAGAAACATGCCTTTTGGCCTGTAGCTGCTGTTGTGCTTAGACTTAAAACGCACTAGTGGTGTCTGATAATACTGTTGGAGGTCCTTAGGCCGACACAAGCCAACTTGTGATGTCATCGTATTTTATTCGGCCGCCATATTGAATTTAATCAAAAACACGTACAAGTTTTCGCAGGTCACAAATTTCATCTGTTCTTCACCAAAATTGGTAGAGACCATCTTCAGACCATGCCTGATGAGTGCATTGCTTTCTGGAACAATTGACAGAAGCATTGATCTGTACCAGCCAATCGAAATTTGCGGCGAAGCCGCCAAACAGGAAGTGATTTCATATCTCAGCAACGCTTTCATGTATCAAAACCAAATTTAGTACATGTACCTCAGACCCCATCGGGAGGACGCTCAAGAAATTTGGTGACATTTGACCTCTAGGGGGCACCGTAATTGACAAAAATGCATTTTGGCCAGTAGTTGCTGATGCGCATTATTTTGCAATGGAAGTCAATGGCAGCCCATAGAACCGTCTGGTAAAAAGTTATACAATTTTGCACACTAATTGGGGACAGTCCAATAATTCATTTCACCAAGTTTCATGCCGGCACCTCAAGCGCTCTAGCGCCACCAACAGGCCAAAGTTGGACTTGTGTTCACGGACGTAACTTTTGACCTGTTGACCCGAATGGCAAAATGAGGTATCATTGGAATCCTTGGACCAAGCCGAGTTCAACGCACCCTATGACGTCAATTTCCGCCATGATGGATTTTCCGCCATATTGGATTTTATCGAAAGTGAAACTAAAGTTTCACGCCTCACATAGTTTGTCCGATTTTAACGAAACTTAATACATATGATCTTCAGACCAATCCGCACAAAAGTTATCGATTTTTGTCTTCGGAACTAAAACCGTTTGCCCGTAACAACCAATCGAAATATGCGGCGAAGCCGCCAAACAGGAAGTGAGCTCATATCTCAGCAACCCTTTCATCTGTCATAACCAAACTCAGTACATGGACTTATAACCCCATCAGTACGGCACTCAAAAAATCTGGTGACCTTTGACCTCTAGGGGGCGCTGTAATTAAGAAATATGCCTATTGGCCTGTAGCTGCTGTTTTGCTTAGAATTAAAACGCACTAGTGGTGTCTGACAATACTGTGGAAGGTCCTTAGGCCGACCCAAGCCAACTTGTGATGTCATCGTAATTGATTCGGCCGCCATATTGGATTTAATCAAAAACACGTACGAATTTTCGCAGGTCACAAACTTCAGCAGATCCTCACCAAAATTGGCAGAGAACATCTTCAGACCATGCCTTATCAGTGCATCGCTTTTTGGAACGATTGACAGTAGCATTCGGCTGTAACAGCCAATCGAAACTTGCGGCAATACCGCCAAACAGGAAGTGAGCTCATATCTCAGCAACCCTGCCATGTATCACCACCAAACTTACTACATATATTCATGACCCCATTAGGAGGACGCTCAAGAAATTTGGTGACCTTTGACCTGTAGGGGGTGCTGCAATTAGCAATGTTGCATTTTGATCTGTAGTTGCGATGTGTTTTATCAATCTTTTATTTTTGGATGTGAAAGATGACAACATATTCCATCCAGTCATTCTAATGCGTGCGTGGTAGGGCGGGGCGGGACAGGGTGGGACGGGCAGGGGTGATTAGGTGGGGGGGCTGGCTGGCGGAGGCGGTGGCAGTACTCAGCCCTGTTTCAGCCCTACAAAATCAGTTATGTTTGATATGACACTTGTTGAAAGTGTTGATCGCGAGTGTCTGCTGAGTTCTATCTTGTCGCCGTGGCTACTCCGGCCTATACTGCTTGGCCCCCTCATTGCTGCTTGCAGCTATATTTATTATTATTATTTAACATCTTTCTTCCGCCATTGAAGTCTATGGCAGCCCATAGAACCGTCTGGTAAAAAGTTGTGAAATTTGGCACACTGATTGGGGACAGGCCAATAATTAATTGCACCAAGTTTCATGCCGGCACCTCCAGCGCTCTAGCGCCACCAACAGGCCAAAGTTGGACGTGCGTTCACGCACGTAACTTTTGAACTGTTGATCCGATTTTGAAAAATCAGGTACCGTTGGAATCCTTGGACCAAGCCGAGTTCAACGCACCCTATGACGTCATTTTCCGCCATGATGGATTTTCCGCCATATTGGATTTTAGTGAAAGTGAAACTAATTTTTCACAGGTCACAAATTTTGTCCGATCGTCACCAAACTTGACATACATGATCTTCAGACCAAGCCTAACAAAAGTTGTGGTGTTTTGTCTTCGGAACTAAAACCGTTCGTGCGTAACAGCCAATCGAAATTTGCGGCGAAGCCGCCAAACAGGAAGTGAGCTCATATCTCAGCAACCCATTGATCTATCATAACCAAACTTAGTCCATGGACTCGGGACCCAATCAGGGGGACGCTCAACAAATTTGGTGACCTTTGACCTCTAGGGGGCGCTGTAATTAAGAAACATGCCTTTTGGCCTGTAGCAGTAGTTGTGCTTAGAATTGAAACCCACTAGTGGTGTCTGCTACTACTGTTGAAGGTCCTTAGGCCGACCCAAGCCAACTTGTGATGTCATCGTAATTGATTCGGCCGCCATATTGAATTTAATCAAAAACACGTACAAGTTTTCGCAGGTCACAAATTTCATCTGTTCTTCACCAAAATTGGTAGAGACCATCTTCAGACCATGCCTGATGAGTGCATTGCTTTCTGGAACACTTGACAGAAGCTTTGGCCTGTACCAGCCAATCAAAATTTGCGGCGAAGCCGCCAAACAGGAAGTGATTTCATATCTCAGCAACGCTTTCATGTATCAAAACCAAACTTAGTACATGTACCTCAGACCACATCGGGAGGACGCTCAAGAAATTTGGTGACATTTGACCTCTAGGGGGCTCCGTAATTGACAAAAATGCATTTTGGCCAGTAGTTGCTGATGCGCATTATTTTGCAATGGAAGTCAATGGCAGCCCATAGAACCGTCTGGTAAAAAGTTATAAAATTTGGCACACTAATTGGGGACAGTCCCATGATTAATGTCACCAAGTTTCATGCCGGCACCTCAAGCGCTCTAGCGCCACCAACAGGCCAAAGTTGGACTTGTGTTCACGGACGTAACTTTTGACCTGTTGACCCGAATGGCAAAATGAGGTATCATTGGAATCCTTGGGCCAAGCCGAGTTCACACCCCCACTCACCCTATGACGTCAATTTTTGACCTCTGTGTTTAAATCACAGCAAGTGTGATCATATCTCAGTCAATCTTTTATTTTTGATGTGAAACTGATGACAGCGAGTTCCATCTAGTTCATTCTAATGTGTGCGTGCAAGGGTGGGACGGGGTGGGATGGGCAGGGGCGGTTGCGGCGGTGGGCTGGCTGGGGGAGGGGGCGGCGACACTCAGCCCTGGTTCAGCCCCACAAAATCAGTTATGTTTTGATGTGAAACTTGACCTTGTAACTCAGCCAATCTTGGGTTGTATGGCATGGAACTTGCTGTGACTGCTTAAGGCTATATGTCTGATGCAACGGCATTGAATTACATGGCAAATCTGGCCTGCTGATTTCACTGCTTGGCCCCCTCATTGCTGCTTGCAGCTATATTTATTATTATTATTACACATCTTTCCGCTGCCATTGAAGTCTATGGCAGCCCATAGAACCGTACAGTAAAAAGTTGTGAAATTTGGCACATTCATTCCATACCTTCCCATATTCCATTTCACAAATTTTCAAGTCTGAACCCCAGGCAGTCTAGCGCCACCAATGTCTCAAAGTTGGCGTTGCATCCATGCACTTAACTTTTCAACCGTATGTCCAATTTTGAAGATCCATATACAGTTGGAACCCCTGGACCGACCTGAGTTCACTGACTCCTATTACATTACTTTCCGCCATATTGGACCTCCGCCATATTGGATTTCATCAAAAACTCTTAAAAGTTTTCATAGGTCACAAACTTCATCCAATTTTCACGAAACTTGGCACAGATGATCTTCAGACCATGCCTCATAATTGCATTGCCTTTGACACCCATACTCACAACTGGTCGCCAGTCACGACCAATCAAAATTGGCGGCGAAGCCGCCAAACAGGAAGTGAACTCAGATCTCGGCAAGGCTTTCACATATCAAAACCAAACTCAGTACATGGACTCAGGACCCAATTAGCAGGAGGCTCAATAAATTTCATGACTTTTGACCTACAGGTGGCGCTATAATTAACAAAACTACGTTTTGGCCTCTATGGGGTGATGTGTTTGAAATTAAAACATATTAGTGATCTCTGTTAATACTTTGGGAGGTCCTTAGGCTGACACATATCAACTTTTGACATTAACATAATTGATTGGACCGCCATATTGGATTTCATCAAAAACACTTAAAAGTTTTCACAGGTCACAAACTTCATCCAATTTTCACGAAACTTGACACAGATGATCTTCAGACCATGTCTCATAATTACATTGCCTTTGACACCCATACTCAAAGCTGGTCGCCAGTCACGACCAATCAAAATTGGCGGCGAAGCCGCCAAACAGGAAGTGAACTCAGATCTCGGCAAGGCTTTCACATATCAAAACCAAACTCACTACATGGGCTCAGGACCCAATTAAGAGGAGGCTCAATAAATTTCATGACTTTTGACCTACAGGTGGCGCTATAATGAACAAAACTACGTTTTGGCCTGTATGGGGTGATGTGTTTGAAATTAAAACATATTAGTGATCTCTATCAATACTTTGGGAGGTCCTTAGGCTGTCACATCTCAACTTTTGACATTAACATAATTGATTGGACCGCCATATTGGATTTCATCAAAAACACTTAAAAGTTTTCACAGGTCACAAACTTCATCCAATTTTCACGAAACTTGACACAGATGATCTTCAGACCAACCGTCACAAACACATTGCTTTTTGGACCTTTATTCAAAACAAGTCAGCCATGACGACCAATCGAAATTGGCGGCGAAGCCTCCAAACAGGAAGTGAAATGTTATCTCCGCCAAGCTTTCACGTATCAAAACCAAACTCGGTACATGGGCTCAGGACCCAATTAGGAGAAGGCTCAATAAATTTGGTGACTTTTGACCACTATGGGGGCGCTATAATCACAGGAAGTAGGCTCATATCTCAGCAACACTTTCACATATCAAAACCAAACTTGGTATATGGACTTGGAACCCCTCCCTGAGGACACACAATCAATTTGGTGACCTTCGACCACTAGGGGGGCGCTAGAGTTACAGGAAGTTAGCTTCTATCTCAGCAACGCTTTCACATATCAAAACCAAACTTGATTCATAGACTTGGGACCCCATCCTGAGGACACACAAAACATTTAGTGTACTTTGACGACCACTAGGGGCGCTATAATTAGCAATACTTTCTCGCATCAACCTCAAACTTAGTACGTGGACTAGTGGTCACAACCTGAGGACGCACAATAAATTTGGTGACTTTTGACCACTAGGGGTGCTATAATTAGCAAGACTTTCTCGTATCAACACCAAACTTGGGACGTGGACTCATGAACACATCCTGAATAGCTACAATACATTTGGTGTCTTTTGACCACTAGGGAAAACTATGACTTGAATTAGGCTCATATCTTACTAACGCTTTCATGGATTGAAACCAAACTTTGTACATGGACTCAAGACCCAATCCCAATCCAATTCAATCCAATCCAATCAACAATCACATGAAGTAGGCTCATATCTCAACAATCCAAATCCAATCCCAATCCAATCCAATCCAGTCCAATTCAATCCCATACAATCAACAATCACATGAAGTAGGCTCATACCTCAGCAATCCCAATCCAGTCCAATCAAATCTAATCCAGTCCAGTCCAATCCAGTCCAATCCAATCCAATCCAATCCAGTCCAGTACAATCCAATCTAGTCCAGTCCAGTCCAATTCAATCCAATCCAATCAACAATCACTTGAAGTAGGCTCATATCTCAGCAATGCCAATCCAATCCAGTCCATTCCAATCCAATCCAGTCCTGTCCTATTCAGTCCAGTCCAATCCCAATCCAATCCAGTCCAGTCCAATTCAATCCAATCCAGTCCAGTACAATCCAATCCAGTCCAGTCCAGTCCAATTCAATCCAATCCAATCAACAATCACATGAAGTAGGCTCATATCTCAGCAATCCCAATCCAATCCAATCCAGTCCAGTCCAGTCCATTCCAATCCGATCCAATCCAATCCAATCCAATCCTGTCCAATTCTGTCCAGTCCAATCCCAATCCAATCCAGTCCAATTCAATCCAATCCAATCAACAATCACATGAAGTAGGTTCATATTTCAGCAATCCCAATCCAGTCCAATCAAATCTAATCCAGTCCAGTCCAATCCAGTCCAATCCAATCCAATCCAATCCAGTCCAGTCCAGTCCAGTCCAGTACAATCCAGTCCAGTCCAGTCCAATTCAATCCAATCCAATCAACAATCACATGAAGTAGTCTCATATCTCAGCAATCCCAATCCAGTCCAATCAAATCCAATCCAGTCCAGTCCAATCCAATGCAGTCCAATTAAATCCAATCCAATCAACAATCACATGAAGTAGGCTCATATCTCTGCAATCCCAATCCCAATCCAGTCCAGTCCAATCCAATCCAATTCAATCCAATCCAATCCAATCAACAATCACATGAAGTAGGCTCATATCTCAGCAATCCAAATCCAATCCAATCCAGTCCATTCCATTCCAATCCAATCCTGTCCAATTCAGTCCAGTCCAATCCCAATCCAATCCAGTCCAATTCAATCCAATCCAATCAACAATCACATCAAGTAGGCTCATATCTCAGCAATCCCAATCCAATCCAATCCAGTCCATTCCAATCCAATCCAGTCCAGTCCTGTCCAATTCAGTCCAGTCCAATCCCAATCCAATCCAATCCAGTCCAATTCAATCCAATCCAATCAACAATCACATCAAGTAGGCTCATATCTCAGCAATCCCAATCCAGTCCAATCAAATCCAATCCAGTCCAATCCAATCCAGTCCAATTAAATCCAATCCAATCCAATCAACAATCACATGAAGTAGGCTCATATCTCTGCAATCCCAATCCCAATCCAGTCCAATCCAATCCAATCCAATCCAGTCCAGTCCAGTCCAATCCAATCCAATCCAGTCCAGTCCAGTCCAGTCCAACCTTGTCTAGTCTAGCTTAGTCTAGTCCAGTCCAATCCCAACTTCTGCTTATTTGCTTGGCCCCCACATTGCTGCTTGCAGCTATATTTGGGGGCCAAGCAGCGAAGCTGCGCGGCAACCCCTAGTGATTCTACCTTTTCTTATTATTATTATTATTACACATCTTTCCGCTGCCATTGAAGTCTATGGCAGCCCATAGAACCGTACAGTAAAAAGTTGTGAAATTTGGCACATTCATTCCATACCTTCCCATATTCCATTTCACAAATTTTCAAGTCTGAACCCCAGGCAGTCTAGCGCCACCAATGTCTCAAAGTTGGCGTTGCATCCATGCACTTAACTTTTCAACCGTATGTCCAATTTTGAAGATCCATATACAGTTGGAACCCCTGGACCGACCTGAGTTCACTGACTCCTATTACATTACTTTCCGCCATATTGGACCTCCGCCATATTGGATTTCATCAAAAACTCTTAAAAGTTTTCATAGGTCACAAACTTCATCCAATTTTCACGAAACTTGGCACAGATGATCTTCAGACCATGCCTCATAATTGCATTGCCTTTGACACCCATACTCACAACTGGTCGCCAGTCACGACCAATCAAAATTGGCGGCGAAGCCGCCAAACAGGAAGTGAACTCAGATCTCGGCAAGGCTTTCACATATCAAAACCAAACTCAGTACATGGACTCAGGACCCAATTAGCAGGAGGCTCAATAAATTTCATGACTTTTGACCTACAGGTGGCGCTATAATTAACAAAACTACGTTTTGGCCTCTATGGGGTGATGTGTTTGAAATTAAAACATATTAGTGATCTCTGTTAATACTTTGGGAGGTCCTTAGGCTGACACATATCAACTTTTGACATTAACATAATTGATTGGACCGCCATATTGGATTTCATCAAAAACACTTAAAAGTTTTCACAGGTCACAAACTTCATCCAATTTTCACGAAACTTGACACAGATGATCTTCAGACCATGTCTCATAATTACATTGCCTTTGACACCCATACTCAAAGCTGGTCGCCAGTCACGACCAATCAAAATTGGCGGCGAAGCCGCCAAACAGGAAGTGAACTCAGATCTCGGCAAGGCTTTCACATATCAAAACCAAACTCACTACATGGGCTCAGGACCCAATTAAGAGGAGGCTCAATAAATTTCATGACTTTTGACCTACAGGTGGCGCTATAATGAACAAAACTACGTTTTGGCCTGTATGGGGTGATGTGTTTGAAATTAAAACATATTAGTGATCTCTATCAATACTTTGGGAGGTCCTTAGGCTGTCACATCTCAACTTTTGACATTAACATAATTGATTGGACCGCCATATTGGATTTCATCAAAAACACTTAAAAGTTTTCACAGGTCACAAACTTCATCCAATTTTCACGAAACTTGACACAGATGATCTTCAGACCAACCGTCACAAACACATTGCTTTTTGGACCTTTATTCAAAACAAGTCAGCCATGACGACCAATCGAAATTGGCGGCGAAGCCTCCAAACAGGAAGTGAAATGTTATCTCCGCCAAGCTTTCACGTATCAAAACCAAACTCGGTACATGGGCTCAGGACCCAATTAGGAGAAGGCTCAATAAATTTGGTGACTTTTGACCACTATGGGGGCGCTATAATCACAGGAAGTAGGCTCATATCTCAGCAACACTTTCACATATCAAAACCAAACTTGGTATATGGACTTGGAACCCCTCCCTGAGGACACACAATCAATTTGGTGACCTTCGACCACTAGGGGGGCGCTAGAGTTACAGGAAGTTAGCTTCTATCTCAGCAACGCTTTCACATATCAAAACCAAACTTGATTCATAGACTTGGGACCCCATCCTGAGGACACACAAAACATTTAGTGTACTTTGACGACCACTAGGGGCGCTATAATTAGCAATACTTTCTCGCATCAACCTCAAACTTAGTACGTGGACTAGTGGTCACAACCTGAGGACGCACAATAAATTTGGTGACTTTTGACCACTAGGGGTGCTATAATTAGCAAGACTTTCTCGTATCAACACCAAACTTGGGACGTGGACTCATGAACACATCCTGAATAGCTACAATACATTTGGTGTCTTTTGACCACTAGGGAAAACTATGACTTGAATTAGGCTCATATCTTACTAACGCTTTCATGGATTGAAACCAAACTTTGTACATGGACTCAAGACCCAATCCCAATCCAATTCAATCCAATCCAATCAACAATCACATGAAGTAGGCTCATATCTCAACAATCCAAATCCAATCCCAATCCAATCCAATCCAGTCCAATTCAATCCCATACAATCAACAATCACATGAAGTAGGCTCATACCTCAGCAATCCCAATCCAGTCCAATCAAATCTAATCCAGTCCAGTCCAATCCAGTCCAATCCAATCCAATCCAATCCAGTCCAGTACAATCCAATCTAGTCCAGTCCAGTCCAATTCAATCCAATCCAATCAACAATCACTTGAAGTAGGCTCATATCTCAGCAATGCCAATCCAATCCAGTCCATTCCAATCCAATCCAGTCCTGTCCTATTCAGTCCAGTCCAATCCCAATCCAATCCAGTCCAGTCCAATTCAATCCAATCCAGTCCAGTACAATCCAATCCAGTCCAGTCCAGTCCAATTCAATCCAATCCAATCAACAATCACATGAAGTAGGCTCATATCTCAGCAATCCCAATCCAATCCAATCCAGTCCAGTCCAGTCCATTCCAATCCGATCCAATCCAATCCAATCCAATCCTGTCCAATTCTGTCCAGTCCAATCCCAATCCAATCCAGTCCAATTCAATCCAATCCAATCAACAATCACATGAAGTAGGTTCATATTTCAGCAATCCCAATCCAGTCCAATCAAATCTAATCCAGTCCAGTCCAATCCAGTCCAATCCAATCCAATCCAATCCAGTCCAGTCCAGTCCAGTCCAGTACAATCCAGTCCAGTCCAGTCCAATTCAATCCAATCCAATCAACAATCACATGAAGTAGTCTCATATCTCAGCAATCCCAATCCAGTCCAATCAAATCCAATCCAGTCCAGTCCAATCCAATGCAGTCCAATTAAATCCAATCCAATCAACAATCACATGAAGTAGGCTCATATCTCTGCAATCCCAATCCCAATCCAGTCCAGTCCAATCCAATCCAATTCAATCCAATCCAATCCAATCAACAATCACATGAAGTAGGCTCATATCTCAGCAATCCAAATCCAATCCAATCCAGTCCATTCCATTCCAATCCAATCCTGTCCAATTCAGTCCAGTCCAATCCCAATCCAATCCAGTCCAATTCAATCCAATCCAATCAACAATCACATCAAGTAGGCTCATATCTCAGCAATCCCAATCCAATCCAATCCAGTCCATTCCAATCCAATCCAGTCCAGTCCTGTCCAATTCAGTCCAGTCCAATCCCAATCCAATCCAATCCAGTCCAATTCAATCCAATCCAATCAACAATCACATCAAGTAGGCTCATATCTCAGCAATCCCAATCCAGTCCAATCAAATCCAATCCAGTCCAATCCAATCCAGTCCAATTAAATCCAATCCAATCCAATCAACAATCACATGAAGTAGGCTCATATCTCTGCAATCCCAATCCCAATCCAGTCCAATCCAATCCAATCCAATCCAGTCCAGTCCAGTCCAATCCAATCCAATCCAGTCCAGTCCAGTCCAGTCCAACCTTGTCTAGTCTAGCTTAGTCTAGTCCAGTCCAATCCCAACTTCTGCTTATTTGCTTGGCCCCCACATTGCTGCTTGCAGCTATATTTGGGGGCCAAGCAGCGAAGCTGCGAAGGCACCCATTGTTATTGTTAGTTTTCTTATTATTATTATTCCTCTGCCATTGAAGTCTATGGCAGCCCATAGAACCGTCTGGTGAAAAGTTGTGAAATTTGGCACACTAATTAGGCTGCGTCCCAGAATTAATTTCACCAAGTTTCGAGTCCGCACCACGAGCGCTCTAGCGCCACCAACAGGCCAAATTTGGACATGCGTTCATGCATGTAACTTCTGACCCGTTGGCCCGATTTTGAAAAATGAGGTACCATTGGAATCCTTGGACCAGGCCGAGTTCAACGCACCCTATGACGTCATTTTCCGCCATGATGGATTTTCCGCCATATTGGATTTAAGTGAAAGTGAAACTAATTTTTCACAGGTCACAAATTTTGTCCGATCGTCACCAAACTTGACATACATGATCTTCAGACCAAGCCTCACAGAAGTTGTGGTGTTTTGTCTTCGGAACTATGACCGTTCACCCGTAATATCCAATCGAAATTTGCGGCGAAGCCGCCAAACAGGAAGTGAGCTCATATCTCAGCAACCCATTCATCTGTCATAACCAAACTTAGTACATGTACTCAGGACCCAATCAGGGGGACGCTCAAGAAATTTGGTGACCTTTGACCTCTAGGGGGCGCTGTAATTAAGAAACATGCCTTTTGGCCTGTAGCAGCAGTTGTGCTTAGAATTAAAACACACTAGTGGTGTCTGGTACTACTCTTGAAGGTCCTTAGGTCAACCCAAGCCAACTTGTGATGTCATCGTAATTGATTCGGCCGCCATATTGAATTTAATCAAAAACACGTACAAGTTTTCGCAGGTCACAAATTTCATCTGTTCTTCACCAAAATTGGTAGAGACCATCTTCAGACCATGCCTGATGAGTGCATTGCTTTCTGGAACAATTGACAGAAGCATTGACCTGTACCAGCCAATCGAAATTTGCGGCGAAGCCGCCAAACAGGAAGTGATTTCATATCTCAGCAACGCTTTCATGTATCAAAACCAAACTTAGTACATGTACCTCAGACCACATCGGGAGGACGCTCAAGAAATTTGGTTACATTTGACCTCTAGGGGGCTCCGTAATTGACAAAAATGCATTTTGGCCAGTAGTTGCTGATGCGCATTATTTTGCAATGGAAGTCAATGGCAGCCCATAGAACCGTCTGGTAAAAAGTTATACAATTTTGCACACTAATTGGGGACAGTCCAATAATTCATTCCACCAAGTTTCATGCCGGCACCTCAAGCGCTCTAGCGCCACCAACAGGCCAAAGTTGGACTTGTGTTCACGGACGTAACTTTTGACCTGTTGACCCGAATGGCAAAATGAGGTATCATTGGAATCCTTGGGCCAAGTCGAGTTCACACCCCCACACACCCTATGACGTAAATTTTTGACCTCTGTGTTTAAATCACAGCAAGTGTGATCATATCTCAGTCAATCTTTTATTTTTGATGTGAAACTGATGACAGCAAGTTCCATCTAGTTCATTCTAATGTGTGCGTGCAAGGGTGGGATGGGCAGGGGCGGTTGCGGCGGTGGGCTGGCTGGGTGAGGGGGCGGCGACACTCAGCCCTGGTTCAGCCCCACAAAATCAGTTATGTTTTGATGTGAAACTTGACCTTGTAACTCAGCCAATCTTGGGTTGTATGGCATGGAACTTGCTGTGACTGCTTAAGGCTATATGTCTGATGCAACGGCATTGACTTACATGGCAAATCTGGCCTGCTGATCTCACTGCTTGGCCCCCTCATTGCTGCTTGCAGCTATATTTGGGGGCCAAGCAGCGAAGCTGCGAAGGCACCCATTGTGTTTCTAGCTTTTCCTATTATTATTACACATCTTTCCTCTGCCATTGAAGTCTATGGCAGCCCATAGAACCGTCTGGTGAAAAGTTGTGAAATTTGGCACACTAATTAGGCTGCGGCCCAGAATTAATTTCACCAAGTTTCGAGTCCGCACCACGAGCGCTCTAGCGCCACCAACAGGCCAAATTTTGACATGCGTTCATGCATGTAACTTCTGACTCGTTGGCCCGATTTTGAAAAATGAGGTACCATTGGAATCCTTGGACCAGGCCGAGTTCAACGCACCCTATGACGTCATTTTCCGCCATGATGGATTTTCCGCCATATTGGATTTTAGTGAAAGTGAAACTAATTTTTCACAGGTCACAAATTTTGTCCGATCGTCACCAAACTTGACATACATGATCTTCAGACCAAGCCTAACAAAAGTTGTGGTGTTTTGTCTTCGGAACTTAAACCGTTCACCCGTAATATCCAATTGAAACTTGCGGTGAAGCCGCCAAACAGGAAGTGAGCTCATATCTCAGCAACCCATTCATCTATCATAACCAAACTAAGTACATGGACTCAGGACCCAATCAGGGGGACGCTCAAGAAATTTGGTGACCTTTGACCTCTAGGGGGCGCTGTAATTAAGAAACATGCCTTTTGGCCTGTAGCAGCAGTTGTGCTTAGAATTAAAACACACTAGTGGTGTCTGGTACTACTGTTGAAGGTCCTTAGGTCAACCCAAGCCAACTTGTGATGTCATCGTAATTGATTCGGCCGCCATATTGAATTTAATCAAAAACACGTACAAGTTTTCGCAGGTCACAAATTTCATCTGTTCTTCACCAAAATTGGTAGAGACCATCTTCAGACCATGCCTGATGAGTGCATTGCTTTCTGGAACAATTGACAGAAGCATTGACCTGTACCAGCCAATCGAAATTTGCGGCGAAGCTGCCAAACAGGAAGTGATTTCATATCTCAGCAACGCTTTCATGTATCAAAACCAAATTTAGTACATGTACCTCAGACCCCATCGGGAGGACGCTCAAGAAATTTGGTGACATTTGACCTCTAGGGGGCACCGTAATTGACAAAAATGCATTTTGGCCAGTAGTTGCTGATGCGCATTATTTTGCAATGGAAGTCAATGGCAGCCCATAGAACCGTCTGGTAAAAAGTTATACAATTTTGCACACTAATTGGGGACAGTCCAATAATTCATTTCACCAAGTTTCATGCCGGCACCTCAAGCGCTCTAGCGCCACCAACAGGCCAAAGTTGGACTTGTGTTTACGGACGTAACTTTTGACCTGTTGACCCGATTGTCAAAAATGAGGTATCGATGTAATCCTTGGACCAAGCCGAGTTCAACGCACCCTATGACGTCATTTTCCGCCATGATGGATTTTCCGCCATATTGGATTTTAGTGAAAGTGAAACTAAAACTTCACAGGTCACAAATTTTGTCCGATCGTCACCAAACTTGACACACATGCTCTTCAGACCAAGCCGCACAAAAGTTATTCCTTTTCGTCTTCGGAACTAAAACCGTTTGCGCGTAACAGCCAATCGAAATTTGCTGCAAAGCCGCCAAACAGGAAGTGAGCTCATATCTCAGCAACCCATTCATCTATCATAACCAAACTTAGTCCATGGACTCAGGACCCAATCAGGGGGACGCTCAAGAAATCTGGTGACCTTTGACCTCTAGGGGGCGCTGTAATTAAGAAACATGCCTTTTGGCCTGTAGCAGCAGTTGTGCTTAGAATTAAAACCCATTAGTGGTGTCTGGTACTACTGTTGAAGGTCCTTAGGCCGACCCAAGCCAACTTGTGATGTCATCGTAATTGATTCGGCCGCCATATTGGATTAAATCAAAAACACAAAAAAGTTTTGGCAGGTCACAAATTTCATCTGTTCCTCACCAAAATTGGCAGAGACCATCAGACCATGCCTGATGAGTGCATTGCTTTCTGGAACAATTGACAGAAGCTTTGGCCTGTACCAGCCAATCAAAATTTGCGGCGAAGCCGCCAAACAGGAAGTGATTTCATATCTCAGCAGCGCTTTCATGTATCAAAACCAAACTTAGTGCATGTACCTCAGACCACATCGGGAGGACGCTCAAGAAATTTGGTGACATTTGACCTCTAGGGGGCTCCGTAATTGACAAAAATGCATTTTGGCCAGTAGTTGCTGATGCGCATTATTTTGCAATGGAAGTCAATGGCAGCCCATAGAACCCTCTGGTAAAAAGTTATACAATTTGGCACACTAATTGGGGACAGTCCAATAATTCATTTCACCAAGTTTCATGCCGGCACCTCAAGCACTCTAGCGCCACCAACAGGCCAAAGTTGGACTTGTGTTCACCGACGTAACTTTTGACCTGTTGACCCGAATGGCAAAATGAGGTATCATTGGAATCCTTGGGCCAAGCCGAGTTCAACACACCCTATGACGTCAATTCTTGACCTCTATGTTTAAATCACAGCAAGTGTGATCATATCTCAGTCAATCTTTTATTTTTGATGTGAAACTGATGACAGCAAGTTCCATCTAGTTCATTCTAATGTGTGTGTGCAAGGGTGGGACAGGGTGGGATGGGCAGAGGCGGTTGCGGCGGTGGGCTGGCTGGGGGAGGGGGCTGCGACACTCAGCCCTGGTTCAGCCCCACAAAATCAGTTATGTTTTGATGTGAAACTTGACCTTGTAACTCAGCCAATCTTGGGTTGTATGGCATGGAACTTGCTGTGACTGCTTAACCCTTAAGAACGTAACTATCCGTAAAAGCGTACCGTCACACTTTTGTGTTTGGAATGTTGCTACATAAGTATTCTAATTGCTGCTTAACAATGGGCTACCACTGGTTGGCTAACATGGGCTGACATTGTACATTCTCAAAGTCAAAAATGGTCTCTCGCAAATCACTTTGCCACTACCATTTTGTTATGTCCACATTTTGCAGATCTAGTTTATATTATGATTGTGTGGTCGGGCCATACTGTACATGACAAAATCCACGGAAGTGGCAAGTATTGGGAAGACGTTTATTTACAGGAGGCTACAAATGTTTCTAGCTTCACTGCCATTTATTGCCATATTTCTGAATGTCAGTCATTACACCAAGCACAATAAAACAAGCAAAATGAGTGATTTTTCTAAATTAAATGATGATGTTATTCAGTGTTTAGTCAAATCTCATGGCCACTGAAAAGATGAAAATCAAAATGACCGCGAAATGTACGGAATGCTGGAAACAAACATCGTTCATTCACAAGCTATGAAGCTTTCAGTAACGCACGGCTCAGGAAACCTAGTTTGCTACATTCATGACATTAAAACTCGCACAAGAAATGCGCATACATCTTTATCTTGTCCCATTATAATCACAGCTTTATTTGCGCAATAGCAGTGCATCCATCAAGTCCGTCAATGCAAAACATTACAGCGACCGGCATCTCGAAGTTCATTCATTCAGAAAACATTCGTAGTATTTACAGACGCTATACAATTTCATCGATAATATTAGTCATGGCACATTTGAAAAGGCGTCAGCTTACTGATGAAGAGATCAGGGTTATTTTTACATCTAATGACGACTCTGATGTGGACATTGAACATCCGTCTGAGGTAAGAGCAGAGATATTTGCGTGTCCTGTTATCCTCGTGACAATTGTAACACGTTGTCAGCGCGACTTCAATCAGGTGCATGCATGCAACACATGTGATCACATGATGAAAGCATGTGTGTGTGTGGTACTTTGCAATATTCACGTGAAATAAAACAGACCAGGGGCCTCATGTACAAAGCTTGCATACGCACAAAAATGCTGCGTACGTCACTTCTCACGCTCACGTGCGGATGTACGAAGGCTGACTTGAACGTGAGAATGTGAGGTCCTCCACGCAAACTTCATGTCTGGCGTAGGCCTACGCACATTTCCAATGTGTATCGTCAGTTGGCGACACTTAGAGGCAATGCAGCGCAACAACATTAGTTGATCGCGAGTCTAGGCCTTTATTTGCACAGTATATTGTGAAACGTGGGTTATTAAAAATGATAACACTTCGAAAGTAGTTGACCTTTGACCTGTAGGGGGTGCTGCAATTAGCAATATTGCATTTTGATCTGTAGTTGCGATGTGTTTTATCGATCTTTTATTTTTGGATGTGAAACAGATGACAACATATTCCATCCAGTTCATTCTAATGCGTGCGTGGTAGGGCGGGGCGGGACGGGGTGGGACGGACAGGGGTGATTAGGTGGGGGGGCTGGCTGGCGGAGGCGGTGGCAATACTCAGCCCTGTTTCAGCCCTACAAAATCAGTTATGTTTGATGTGACACTTGTTGAAAGTGTTGATCGCGACTGTCTGCTGAGTTCTATCTTGTCGCCGTGGCTACTCCGGCCTATACTGCTTGGCCCCCTCATTGCTGCTTGCAGCTATATTTATTATTATTCCTCTGCCATTGAAGTCTATGGCAGCCCATAGAACCGTCTGGTGAAAAGTTGTGAAATTTGGCACACTAATTAGGCTGCGTCCCAGAATTAATTTCACCAAGTTTCGAGTCCGCACCACGAGCGCTCTAGCGCCACCAACAGGCCAAATTTGGACATGCGTTCATGCATGTAACTTCTGACCCGTTGGCCCGATTTTGAAAAATGAGGTACCATTGGAATCCTTGGACCAGGCCGAGTTCAACGCACCCTATGACGTCATTTTCCGCCATGATGGATTTTCCGCCATATTGGATTTAAGTGAAAGTGAAACTAATTTTTCACAGGTCACAAATTTTGTCCGATCGTCACCAAACTTGACATACATGATCTTCAGACCAAGCCTCACAAAAGTTGTGGTGTTTTGTCTTCGGAACTATGACCGTTCACCCGTAATATCCAATCGAAATTTGCGGCAAAGCCGCCAAACAGGAAGTGAGCTCATATCTCAGCAACCCATTCATCTGTCATAACCAAACTTAGTACATGTACTCAGGACCCAATCAGGGGGACGCTCAAGAAATTTGGTGACCTTTGACCTCTAGGGGGCGCTGTAATTAAGAAACATGCCTTTTGGCCTGTAGCAGCAGTTGTGCTTAGAATTAAAACACACTAGTGGTGTCTGGTACTACTGTTGAAGGTCCTTAGGTCAACCCAAGCCAACTTGTGATGTCATCGTAATTGATTCGGCCGCCATATTGAATTTAATCAAAAACACGTACAAGTTTTCGCAGGTCACAAATTTCATCTGTTCTTCACCAAAATTGGTAGAGACCATCTTCAGACCATGCCTGATGAGTGCATTGCTTTCTGGAACAATTGACAGAAGCATTGACCTGTACCAGCCAATCGAAATTTGCGGCGAAGCCGCCAAACAGGAAGTGATTTCATATCTCAGCAACGCTTTCATGTATCAAAACCAAACTTAGTACATGTACCTCAGACCACATTGGGAGGACGCTCAAGAAATTTGGTGACATTTGACCTCTAGGGGGCTCCGTAATTGACAAAAATGCATTTTGGCCAGTAGTTGCTGATGCGCATTATTTTGCAATGGAAGTCAATGGCAGCCCATAGAACCGTCTGGTAAAAAGTTATACAATTTTGCACACTAATTGGGGACAGTCCAATAATTCATTCCACCAAGTTTCATGCCGGCACCTCAAGCGCTCTAGCGCCACCAACAGGCCAAAGTTGGACTTGTGTTCACGGACGTAACTTTTGACCTGTTGACCCGAATGGCAAAATGAGGTATCATTGGAATCCTTGGGCCAAGTCGAGTTCACACCCCCACACACCCTATGACGTCAATTTTTGACCTCTGTGTTTAAATCACAGCAAGTGTGATCATATCTCAGTCAATCTTTTATTTTTGATGTGAAACTGATGACCGCAAGTTCCATCTAGTTCATTCTAATGTGTACGTGCAAGGGTGGGACGGGGTGGGATGGGCAGGGGCGGTTGCGGCGGTGGGCTGGCTGGGGGAGGGGGCGGCGACACTCAGCCCTGGTTCAGCCCCACAAAATCAGTTATGTTTTGATGTGAAACTTGACCTTGTAACTCAGCCAATCTTGGGTTGTTTAACATGGAACTTGTTGTGACTGCTTAATGCTATATGCCTGATGCCACGGCATTGAGTTGCATGGCAAATCTGGCCTGCTGATCTCACTGCTTGGCCCCCTCATTGCTGCTTGCAGCTATATTTCAGGTTGATATCTCTGCAGCACTCTACCTTGTTATTTTTTTAATGACATCATCGCCCTTATTTCTTCTCATTCTTTTGATGCGTGTAGCTCATCTTTTGGATATTTTTACCTCAATTCTTACACATGGCACCTTTAAATGTACTGTACACTTTTTCCAAATATTATATATTAAGTGGTGATTTTAATAATGATAATAAAATACTTTTTTTTTACTTATGTGCTCTCTTTGCCAAAATGTAAGTACTGTTAATCAGTCAATGTGTTTAGTTAGTTTACACAAAACAGGGAGATCTCCATACTAGCTCTGCATGTCAACTCTCTTCATCTCCTCTCAATTTTACCTGCATTCTCCCATTTACCTCAGGGAACCTCTCTCTCTCAGTCTTGGGTAATTTGTGTCTCATTTTTCAAATGGAAGACGGACAAAAACAAAACGTATGTGGACAATTAAAATGTATGAGAGTGCATAGAAAATGAAACAAGTACACATTGACATGTATTTCTGTGTATTTCTGTTTATTTTTTTGTGTTTCTATGAGATTAGCGATTGATCTACCTGAATATATACTCCTCTGCTCCATATACTCCATGAATGGTTGCTGATTATTCGCCTTATTCACCAGGAGGCCAGAACGAGGCTACAGGGTACACTTGCCATTACACCTCAGTCCAGCAGATGGTGGTGGTACCCTGTAGCCTCGTTCTGGCCGCCGGGTGAATACATGTAAGGCGAATGAGCAGTGTAGATAATGAGCAGTGTAGATACTGCATTAAAGATCAGCCAATTTTTTCTACAAGTCATTTACAACATTAATGATGAAAACAAGGACATTTCTAAGTGACCCAAACTTTGAAAGGTAGTGTATATCATCATGAAACTTCTCCAATTGATTAGTTCAAGTTCAAGTTTATTGTCATGGTTATTATGAATACAATGAAATACTTCTGCTCAGGCTCCCTCTCTCTCTCTCTCTCTGCCTTACACAAAAGACATTGACGACATACTGTATGGGGGAAAAACAGCATTGAGAGACTCAACACATTCAAACGGTTCAGTGAATATGATAAGAGTACCATGCTGCAATTAAAACAGTAGAATAAGCATGTAACCAATGTGGTTTAATACCGTAGAGAAATACAATAAATAGGCTACATGACCTCAGTGTGATATTGGTATGTGGTGTTAACTGTTCAGCAATCAGCAGCCTAACTGTTTGTGGGAAGAAACTATTACTAAGAGGGGTGCTGTATGATTTGATGGACCAGTAAAATCTTTTTAGATGAAGCAAGCTAGCTGGCTCATATGCAGGTTGGTTGGTGTCCTTGACTCCCTCAAATTTTGGGCTTTCTTTGTGCAGTGAGTGGTGAAGATGTTATTGAGTTGTGGTAGTTCTGGCAACACGGCACAGTAATGAGGAAATGTTTTTCCAGATATCAAGTTATATTGCACTAACAGCCTGTCTGTTGTTCATAAAAATAGACACAAACAGTCTTTTGGAAGTAAAAGGAGACTTCTCTGCTTCATAAGACCCTCCTGAGGGGAGGATCCTAATGATCACAACTTCCACAATTCAGATCCCCCCTGGTTCCAGTACTCACCCGGCATTCAGCATGCTCACTTGGACAGTCCTGACTCACCCACTCACACATTGCTCACCTGCATACCTGTATTAGGGGTGAGCCCAATGACTAATTCTTACACCAGGCAGCTTCACCACAATATGTCAATGTCCCTCTTACAATGGAAGATCCTCTTCCTACTTCTGAGAAAACAAAACTAGAGACTAGAAGTTAATAGGACTAACATAGGATGCTCTACCTTGTCCCTTGTTTTCAGACAAAGTAAGACAAAGTTGGTTCTTGTCTGTGAGAATAAGACTGCAGTATTGCCAAGAGCACCATGTGGACCTGGTGTCTGTGATGTCCAAGCGGATCCAGCGCTGGGTGAGTAAGCGGGCACTGCTCATGTGTGGCTGGGCCTGCGCCTCTCCTGTGGCCTGGGCATCTGGTTCTGGGTCAGCGGAGAGATGATCCGATACAGCAGCTGGGCCTTGGCACAGATTATTTACTGTAAACAATAAGCCTCAAGAGGCCGTAGGTTCCAGTCATTTTAGAACACTTAACGACTGTTGTTAGGCATAAATGTGATTCAGCCAATCATAATCAAGGACTGGAAGTATCCGTCTTGTGATTTAACCTAGGCCTGTTCATTGTAATACCGCAAAAACATGTTTTGAGAAATGTGGCACCTGTTGGGTGGAGCTTCAGACGGACTCTCAGGTGAACATGGATGACCTTCCTACAGCAGGTAATGAATTCATATATTTTTCCTTTATCTCATTCTGCAGCTTTAATCCTAATTCTGGTCAAATATTTCAACAGAAGATAATAAAAACCCATTATATTCAATGGATTATGAGTTTACCACAGAAAAACCCTATAAGACTACATGGTTTTGCCCTCAACAACATGGTTTTCGGTGTTGTGTACTGTAGGTGACACCGTTTGTAACACATTACCTTATACTAGAGTCATTCAACCTGAAATGTATAGTGCTAGAGAACTTGATGCTGTCAGCAATTCAGAATGATGTCGCATCTGTTGATATTTGACCAAAACACTAACAAACACCATACTGTACCACAATATCCTCCCTTTCGGTGACTGAATGAGTGACTGTGTTTGTGTGTTTTGTCATGTTTGGTGGATATGCTTCTTGAAGCCAGGGCTGTATACAAAGATTGTGTTTTTTTACAGTGTACTCAAAGAATGGAGAGGTAGCGGATAATGAGGAGATATTCGCTGGATGTGACAAAAGTTATAGGTTAGAAATAATTTAGAATTGCTGATGGTGCCATTAGGTATGTGATAACATTTGTGTGTTTGCTCTGAGGAAACATACAGTATATGTGATTCCTGCTCTAGAGTCAAAGTGGTTCTCTGGTCAGCTCACTAAAAGAACCAGACATGTGGTTTCAGTGTGAACAGTCCATGTTGCAAAGTGCTTCTGAATGAGTTGGGTTCTGTTCTCCAGATTCAGCAAAGACTGAGGGAGAGGGGAATCCCAGCAGACACCAAACTTATCTGGATGAGACAACCAGATGGAAAGATCACCCAAAGAGAAGAATGAGAAGAGATGAGAGACAGATGTGATTTAAACACACTGCTGTTTTTCAGAGATGTAAATACAAATCACACACACGGCACAGTAAACTGAGTGGTAAACATGTCTAAGACAAAAAAAAAAAAAACAGATGTCAAAATCCTGTGTAATAATGAAATCTGTAACACTGTCTCTTGTTGAAGTTCCATTGCTGAGTTTATTCATATCATATCCTACTGCAACTTCATAGTCCACCATACCATAGAGACAATTCGGAGAACATGGAAGAATGATTGTCTATGAATAAATCACAAAATTTCCCATTGCTGTATCTTTATTGTTCATTGTTCAAATCTTACAAGGTATATGTAGTAAGCCTTTTAGATGGTTCCGGTGACAGCCAAGGGAGGTTTAAAGGAGAATTCCGGTGTGATATTGACCTAAAGTGTATTGAAACATGATACCGAGTGTGAACGTATGTCTCATAGCCCATCTCGGCTTGTCCCCTGCACTCCAAAATCTGGCGCTAGTTAGCCGATGCTACCAACAGCTTTTTCAATAGTGGTGCTTCGGCATCGGGCTAGCCATGCAAATAAATCACTGTTTTACACCCATTTACGAGGCTCAATGTATCTCCACACTTCATTGGTAGACTTCCGAGGGCCCTGACATTTAAAACGAGACATTGAGAACTTTGAAAAAGCACTGGTAGTTTACTTACAAGACGATTTATACAGACAGTATCTTCACAAAGTTTAGCGTTTGCAGCCATCTTGAATTTAGTCACGATAAGTCAAGCGACGAGTAAGAATGAACAGGTATGATAAGGGATCAGATTCCAAAAATAATTCAGTGGAAATGCATGGATTCCAGTTTCTTCCAGTAGCAGCAACTGGAATCCATGCATTTCCACTGAATTATTTTTGGAATCTGATCCCTTATCATACCTGTTCATTCATACCTGTTTCACTGCCAAATGTAGGTTGTTAACTTCTTAACTACTTTATTAGACCCACACTGTAAAATACAGTAATGGGTTCTACTGCACACTCACTATACAGTACAGTCAACTTTTACATATTTTCTTACTGTATGGGATATTGAGGTCCACCATGCACCTCTATTATGTTACTTCATATACTATGAGAATGGCCAGAAGATGGCCAGTTCACGATTATAACTGCTCTTATAGCTCCCTCTAGTGTCAAATACACTCTACTGCAGCCACTCAGAGCGCAGGGGGGGCATTGGTGATACCTTGATTACTGTACCTTTTCCCATATCAAAACATAATACAACATAAATGATCTGACAATGGAACGGAAGAATGCCCCACTGTCTTGCATCTCTGGTAGAAGGGAAGAAGAGAGTTGACAGAGCTGGTATGGGAATCTTCCTGTATTTTGTAAACAAGTACTAAACACACTGACTGATTACATGAGCGCTAACATCAGTAAAAAATTACTTAATTGTCCTATTCTGACCATTTCAGATAGGCTATTTTTAATTTTTATAATCTTCTTAAACCCCCTTGTGTAATATTTGGAAAAAAGTCTTGAAAGTGATATATTATACTATTATACTGTATATGAGCTTTACTTCTCAGTCAACTTCTTTCTGATTTTACTAACAAGTATTTTGCTTTACAATGGAATGGAAGAATGGCCCACTGTCTTGCATCTCTGGTAGAAGGGAAGAAGATTATATATATACATGAATGAGCTTCACCACTCAGTCAGTCAACCTCTTAGTGATTTGACTGACTAAAAAAATGAAATACAAAACATAGAAAGATAGAGATAGATAGATACTTTATTGATCCCCAAGGGGATATTCAAGACAAATTCAAAAACATTTGGCATTACTGACTAAATCTTTGATACAGTCACTATCTCCAACTACAATAAAAACAAATAAACCAGTTTACATACAGATTACATATTTTATTAGGGAAAAAAATGCAGATTTCTCAATAAAGATCAGATCAATGTTCAATGATGCAACTACCATAACAGTTATCACGAAAGTACACAAATAATTGCTTCTTTAACAGTTTGAACCTTGCACCTACTGATAAATTCATATTTTATTACCCCCATGTTTTCTATCACTCTCACCTATCAAAATGCTAAATTAACCGGAAGAGTATCATTGTTTATTCTGCATGTGCACACTGAAAAATATAATGGAGCAAAAAACAATCAAACAAGTCAAAAGTCCATCTACCTACTTGTTATTTTGAAAGATCATTGAAGTACAAACACACTCAGGATTGATCATTTTCTAACTCATTTAAACTATACACTACCGGTCAAAAGTTTGGGGTCACTTAGAAATTTCCATTCCACTCCATTATAGACAGAATACCAGCTGAGATCAGTTGATTGTTTTTTTTTAATCTGGGCAGCAGTTTTCAGATTGCATCGTGTGCTTTCATACAGTAATTGCAAAAGGGTTCTTGACTGTTGAAGAAAGAAATGGCTGATTTTTAATGCAATATCTTCATTGCCCATTTTTAGCAAACATTCATCCAATGTTCCAGACACATTCTGTTCATCATTTTAAAAGGCTAAATGAGAAAACATTGGAGAACACTTTTATATATATTTGTGATTTACTTGATACTGAATGATTCCTTCAAGCTATTCTCAGCCTGTTCTTTGGTGATTCTTTTCCATTCAGGAGGAATATCAGCTGGCTTTGCCCTGTAGTGAACTGCAAACTGTGTGTTGAATTTTACCATGACATACTTCCAGTAATCTGAGGCTTGAATACTGGGGTCTGCTGGAATGTGCCAATCAGGGAAAATCTCACGATATTTCTTATAAGGATGCCACTGATACTTTGTCTCCGAGCATCTGAACTGAATGTCACTGAACACAGATGAGGAGCAAATATCAATAGTTAGTTTCTCACTTTGTTCCCATCGGTACATACCCAGACCCTTAGGCCTGTGGATTGAAGCACAGTGATCTGTGTGAGCCTCCCCACCAGCCTCACAGGGTGCTTTGCAGAATGGACACTGCTTGCCACATCCGAAGACTCGTTTGAACAGCTCATCCTGTGGTTTCATCCTGAGAGTTTGGAGTCTTGCTTGAGTATCTAGCTTTAGGAACTTCTCTTTCAGTGATCGTTCAAGGTCTTGGATGAACCCTGAGAGCGACTGGGCAAATGGTTCCACCTTTGCATTGCTAAGAGCCATGACGGCATCTAGAACATCCTTGGGAATGGCCAGTTTTGCTTCAAGTTCTCTACAAATGTTCTGAATGAATTTCTTAACGGTGGCCCCTGAATTTGTCTGCTTCTGTGCAGTCTGAATAGCCTTGAGGATATCTTTTAAGATTGTCTTGAGGTACTTGTCCTCCAGTTGAGACATCTTATTTCCATTTTCAAAGTGTTCCTTGATGCGGCCATATATCCAGTCTTTCACAAAATCCTCATAAGAGCAGATGTATCTCTCATAATTTGTAAAGTTGCATTCCAAGAGCAACTCTCTTAGGAGTGAATACTGAAAAAATGCTCTTGTGCTAAACTGAAGTGCATTCTTTCCCATCAGTATTTCATCAACTATGTCTGGACCTAGAGAGGCTGCAATCCAAAACTCCACAGCAGGTTGGAGGCATAACGTTGTAAATTGTTCTGCTTTCCTCTTGCACTGATCTCGCTCATTGTACAGGTCTTTGAAATCTGCAAAGTACTTTTCTTTGAAATGCTGAAGGCACCTATTTGGATCATTATCATGTATGAAGCGATTGTGCATGTCCTGAAAACGTTTGGCGGCAATTCCACAAATATGGAGTTTTAGAGAAACTTCAAATTCATCCTTTTGAAACTTACGGTTGGAGGATAATGTGTTGTCAATCTTGTGTAGAATCTCTTGAATGTAGGTTTCATAATAGTCAGATGTTCCACAACATTTTTCTTCAACAAATGACAAGCAATTCTGAATGAGATTGTCTGCTACTTCCTGGGCCATCATTTGGTTGTCTTCAGAGAAAAAGTTTTTAACATTATGAAATACTTTCTGAAAAAAATTCTCAGGACTTACAATGAAAGGTTGTGTACCACACTCTGACAGATTGACTTTGTTAATCATTTCATTCACTGAACCTCCTCTCTGTTTCAAATTTGACCTCAGGTGATTGTGTACATCGCTCACAATGTCCCTTCTCTTCAATCCATGGGATGCTACTTCAGACACAGTTTCTTCCCACACCCTCTCAAAGATTTCCTGGAGTTCTGGATCAGTCTTCTTTGAACTGCTGGTTTTACATTTTTCAAGAAGCTGCAGCACTTTCCTTTCCATGACATCAGTGTGGGATTTTTTAATCCTTTCTAATTTGTTCATGCCCTTACTAATGGAAACAGCCATTTCGAGTTTGCTTTGCACGGAATTCTGCAAGTCTCTTCTGAGACATTTTGCACTGCTGGAAAAATCCTCACGGTATCGCTCCACAAGAAAGACATGACCCTCTGTCTGCTTGAAGTACTCTGTCAGACTGTTAAGAACGACTTTTTCCCTCTGGTCAAGTTCTAGGACAGCCTTGGTTTTCAACTGGCAAAGAAAGTCATTGATGTCATTGTCCATTTCAGTCCTGGTCACCTCAAAGTTGGAGATTTTGGTTTCAGCGCTGGTGAGCCATGAGTACATGTGCTTCTTGAAATCCCACTCCCATTTATTGTACTCCGTGCATAGCCGCATGTAGGCGTCTGCCACTAAACTGTTTCTGAAGCTGAATATGAAATTCTCGTACTTCACAGCATTCCACAGACTCTTTGTCCACTCCAGGAAATCCTTGATGTTGCTTCCAGACGTCTTACAGTTTCCAAACACTTGGACCATGGTCTTCTTGAAATCATAGACAGCCTCACTATAACCTGCGTTGACAGGAGCCATAGGAGGATTTCCGTGCCATAATCCAGGAATGTACCAGTTTCCTCTTTCTGGGTCATACTCCATCACGTCTGTGAACTTCTGGTTCTCCTCCTTGCCCTCCATTTTGGCTGCAGCTTGTGTCATTTCATTTAGTTGTTCCAGAAGGAGCTTCCTGTCCCTCAAGTTTTTATCATGTGCAGAGACGTCAGCCACATTCTGGTGCACAAACTGACAAATCGGTTTCTTTCCCACCTCTTTCATCCTTAGAAACGCATGCACCACAATCTGGAGAATGTCTTTCATTTCCGTAGAGTTCTCCATGGCGATGTTTATTATTGTGATGTCACTGAGTCCGACCACAAGCGTAGCCAACTCATTGTCATGTTCGTAGCTGTCATCAAGCTGAGCCAGTTCTGGAGACTTCAATCCCTCTGTGTCAATTATCATCAAGTAATCACAATCCATCTCATTACGAAGGTCATCATCGACTTTTATGAGCAGCATGAAAGCTCCCCTTGTACATCTCCCACTACTAACAGCAAACTGTACCCCAAACATGGTGTTAAGGAGTGTGGACTTTCCAGTGCTCTGGACCCCTAAGACAGTAACCACAAGGATCTTGTTTCTGGGCTTTACCAGATGATCAAGCTTCAGTAACACATCCCTCACCCAGTTCAACGGTATGTTGGAGGCATCCCCATCCACAAGTTCCAGAGGAAAGCCATCTAGCAGTAACTTGGCACACAGGTCAGGCAAATGCACCATTTGTTGTCGGACTTTCGAAGTTTTTGGTAGGGTTAACGTGGATTCATAGAGCTGGCCCATCTCTCGCACAAAGTGCTCTATTCCCAAAGAGCTGTTGGAAATCTGTTTGTCAAGTTCTTTGATTTCTTTTTTATTTACCACTGAATCCTGGCATTTTTCCTTGTATTGGTCTCGAAGTCCTGTGAGACTTTTCCTTGACAAGTTATCCAAATTCATTCTCATCCATTTCAAAAAGTAAGCCCTCTCTAGTCCAGACATTGATAATGCATTAATGAAACATGTCATGGCCCCTGACATGTTGTAGCTACGCTGCTCTTTCCTAAGGTTCCTCTTTTGTGTCTGAAGCTCACTCTTGTAGTTCTCAATATTCTGATCTCCAGCTTTTCTTAGTCTACACTCTTCCTTTTCAAGTTTTGCCAGCTCCTTCCAAATCTTCCCTTGCAAGGGCAGTTGGCTCTCCTTGAACTGTGATGTGTCCTCAATTTTTGTAGTTATTTCAAATGCGTTTATCTTTGCATTCTGGCATTCCCTGTTGTCCTCATCTACACGGATGCCAAGCTCATGGGCAATGTCAGACATCTGTTCCAGCTGCATTTTGGATGGGTCACTCTTCAGCCAATTTGTTATGGTTGAACGCAGATTTTTCACAAAGTCTGCATTATTCATTTGTTTGACTTTAAGAATTATATTGGCTTTCTTCAAGTTCAGTTCTGAGGCTACCAGCTTCAAGTCATTCACGTTGAAGTTCTTGTTTTGAGCATTGCCCACCAAGAACAACTGTGCCTTGTGATGTTGAGTTGTCAGTATTTTGTGTTCTGTATCCAAACTGTCAAAAAAGACAAAAACAGCTGAAGATGTCTGACACAAGAAGGAGTACTGTGTTTCAAACGAGCGAATGTCACCTCTTAAGTTGGCCACAGCCACCGGCTCAGGAAAAATGTCAATGTTTTTGTTACCGCAAGGAAGGTACCAGCTAATTTCCACCAATCCGTCAGAGATCTTCCGTGGACTGTCCCCACAGTCCATATCATGGTGAAGGAAGGTGTCATGGTATTGCTGAGGGTTGCTGAGCAACTTGTTGAGGATTTGTGATTTTGAAAAGCCACATTCACCTAACCTGACAAACGATACCATTGGCAGAGTAGAAAGAACAATCCTCTCTTCTACAAATCCCCTAGGATCCCCCAGAGAGTGTGGTCTGAACTTCTTAACAATATCCCGCAAAGCCCAGACCATAAACATTGGCTGGTTTGTATCACAAGATGGGAGAAGCAAAGGCACGGAGAACTGACACATAGACATTTTCAAGGCCATCTCCTGCTGCAGAAAGCCATCGGAACACAGAAACAGAGCAGTCACAATATCTAAGGGGTTTATCACAATGCTCGAGTCCATGCAATCCACCAAGCTGTCCAAGTCATTGTAAATATCAAAGTCTGCACTGTCCAAGTTGTCATCAACAGTTGAAACACATTTCACACTTCTAGCTGTCACATTTACCATCATTAATCTCTTTAAGAAACACCAAGGCAAGGATGACAGAGATGTAGGTGCTTTATCGGTGATGGTCTTCTCACTGATTTGAAGAACAGTGCTGAGTGAGAGCTTGTCCTTGAAGTGGTCCACTAACCCCAGTTTGACCAGAAGGCCCATTAGATTGGTCTCTGTTTGAACAGAGCACAGTCAGCATCAGGAGGGTAGCTCCTCACCTTCCAATGACATACTTATAAATACAAGTGATTTTAAAATCTACTTGACAAACTCTATAAGAAAATACTAGCCGAGGAAGGACATTTCAGTTTTTCAGTCTTTACCCTGTACCATTTATGAAAATTTGTGTTGAATGCATGTGGGCCTCTTTGGTCTATTGATATCAATATGAAGAGAAATGTTCCTTCCTTAAAAAGGGTAATGTCCCATTACCATACTTTGTAGTTATTGTAGACATATTCTCAAGTCAACAAAACAACATGGAGGTAGAGACAAAAATCTGCATAATATCCATTTGGCACTTACTTGTGTGTGCATATCTGGTGGCCATCTTGCTCTCACTGCCATTCACAAGAACAGATGTGACCTTTATGGAATACTGAACATCTGATAAGAGGTTGTTGAATGTAGTCTTATTGGACTTGGTTGCCATCTCCTGGACGAGTTGATCTCCCTGCCAGCAGGTCACATGGTACTCCCCCACCGGGAAGTCAGGTGACTCCCAGCTGAGGGAAACAGAGTCTGCACTGACATGGTTCACCTTGATTCTCTCTGGAGGAACCGGTTCTGAAATTGAGTATCATATGAATTATTTTGGTAGTCAGTATGATGGCTCGATGGTGTTTTATGCCCCTAACGTCGTCTTCCAGGCAGCACTGCCACCGCTGACTTAAAGGCACCTAATCCTAACCTAACCCCAACCCTAACCCTAACCTTAACCCATGCCTAACCCTAGCGCCTTCCAGGCAGCCCTGCCTTGAAGACAACGTTGGGGGCATAAAACACCAAGAAACCAGTATGATGTAAATTAATATGGCACACAGTCGGTCAAAGGGAGACAGAAAGATCTCTGGTCAGTTTGGTGTTCACCCAAATTGGTATTATGTTAGATGGATGGGGCAGGGACAAACACCTGGAAACTTCATACAACCTCATACATGTCTGTCTGTGGACTTCAGTTCGATTTCATGCTATCCTGTGTGAAAATTTCTCCCATCAAACGGTGTGATTGCAACCAACTGAATACTTGTCTCTCGCCCTTAGTTTTCTTTAGATTTTTTTCAGTTAGCATGTCATTTGATTTTTCTGTAGGGATCCTCTCCACACTATCACCAAAGCATAAGGTGGTTGTGTGTTTTGAAAATAACACAAATTGATAGATAGATAGATAGATAGATAGATAGATAGATAGATACTTTATTGATCCCCAGGGGAAATTCAAGGTAAATTTGCTACAAATTATAAGCCATTTCGTTGCTAATGCAAGCAAAGGTCTAGTTCAAAACTCCTCCAATTAACATTATTTTGCTCCCAAACGAAATTTTGAACTTATCATCCATAAATAGAATCTTGATTTTGCTTACAGCGAACCGTTCCTTTAAGACAGCTAAGAATGGAACGTGATATTCTGTTGCCCCTTCTGTTGTACAGTTGTTCCACACAAAGCAGGGATGTAGTGGAGGCTAAACACAAGTAAACGCAGCTTATCTACCTCTGAAATTTCAGCAATAGAGTTTATCCACCTCCTATTCAAGTTTATCCACCAATTGCACCTTTTAACATTCAAAAATCACACTGTATAATCACAAATTGTGACTGGTCTAACCACAGGACTGTTTTCCACTTTACCTCAGTTGAGGCAGTTAAGAGTTGACAATAAAGAAATACATTTGAGGAGCAAGGAGATACCGGCAAAAAAATGGTCCTACATGGCAGGGGTAAAAAATGCCGAAGAAACTGAATGAATTAGTGCATAAAATATTGGATAAGAAATTTTAAAAGTTAAATAAAGAAGTAAAATAAAATCAAATAAATAGAACAAATCTAAAAATGAGAGATAGGGAGACTTGACAACAAGGACCAATAAGCAGCATTCTGGGGAATTCTCACTGTATTCTGATGTGTTCATATGTGTTCATATGTATACAACGGGGAGAGGTCCATACCATTGTACATAACTGTGCATTAGGCCTGTGTACCAGCAGGAAGGTCATACAGCCCAGTGTTTAGGAACATCCAAGGAAAATAAGTGATAACATGGGCCGAGGGAGACAACATGTCGGCCTGTTCGGGCTAGTATCTCCATCTGGCCAGAGTCGGTTTCTGTACACTGGTTGGCACCTGCCACGTTGGCATGATTGACGTTTGTATGTTTTAGTATAACAGGCTTTTTCTTAGGTTTGGACTCGAGGAAGCGACTCGAGGAGCATCTTCTGCCGGGAAGTTCAGTAGCCGCTTCTAATAACAACCACAACTGTTAGACTATGTGCAGTTTTACTGTTCAAGACTTCTGTTATTCATTATTGTACCATCTACAATAAATCATCATCTAATCGCCGATCCTGATCCAGCCGTCAAGCTTTATTGACCATCTTCAATACAGACATTAGAACTAAAACACAACGCAACTACCAGAGAATCCAACATTTGGATGGCAGGTGAAAACATAGTTTTTTCATGCATTGGTGCATTGGTTTCGAGATGTTGGGGTAGTTTGCCACCTTAGCTTGTATTCTTTCACTACTACAACAAAAAAGTCTGATTTACACATTTAGGTGTTTATTTCATTACATTTTGTGTACTAGCGCCTGTATATTTCTCTTAAATTCACCAAAAGTTAGCATTCTAACATGCATGCACTACCGCGACCATTATCCGAAACATATCATGTGAAGTTCAAAGGTGAGTCTAGGCTGAGAACAGAATCTCATTGGCTGTCTCAAGGCTGTTTTCTCAAAATGAGTTTCCTCTAGAATAGATAGATAAATAGATAGATACATAGATAGATAGACAGACAGATACTTGATTGATACCCTTGATTGACAGACAGATACAGATTGATTCCCTCTCCCACTCTGAGAACAAAATCTTCACTTTAGAAGCACCTGCATACACCAAACTTTCCAGTCTTATACCTAACTATATTCAGAAGACTTTTACGTTAGCTTCGAATACAACCATTCTGAGTTCTGTGGAATGCTTGCACAAACACTGATTTGGAGCATGAAAACACTGCCATTTGTTGACAAGCTGTGGGATTTGGAACCAGCTATGAAGACAAAAGTATTTTACCTATACAACAAATGCATGTACAGCTGTCCATGAATTTTGCAAGAATCAGTAGGTTCTTACTAGTGTGTGTGGTCACAGTGACTGGCGAACTCCGCCGATCCTTCTCTGTGACCGAGGCAACACTGAAGGTGTACTCTGTCCCAGGTTTCAACTTCTCCACTTCAGCACTGTTGGAGTTGGTGGTCCTGGTCTCTGCCTGTTCTCCATCGGTGAAGAAGCTGAGCTCAAAGGTGACTATCCCCTCAGGTGGGTCCCAAATAAGAACAGCAGAGTGGGTGCTGATGCTCTGTATGGTCAGGTCACCTGGAGCTGGAACATCTGCAGATACAGTTGTTTTCATATGGATGTGAATTCTACATTGAAGGGCATTACACACACACACACACACTAACAAAATCACAGTTATACAACCTGATTTCCAAAAAAAGTTGGGACAAAGAATGCTATGATTTACAAATCAAGTCAACTCTATATCTAATTGAGAATAATTCAAAAGACAACATATCAACTGTTGAAGGAGAGAAATTTGCCAGATTTGCTGGGTTTTAAATATAGCACTATAATAAGTTGCATAAATTGGATAGTTGGATAGTCCTCCTCTTTAAGTCAGGAGAGTCCATCATTTCCAGAAAGAATCACAAATTGTGACTGGTCTAACCACAGGACTGTTTTCCACTTTACCTCAGTCCATTTTAAATGAGCTCAGGTCCAGATAATACGGTAGCATTTCTGTATCATGTCTAAATAAAATGTCTTCTTTGCATGGTAGAGTTCACACTATAACTACTTCTTTTGTTGCCCCTGTCCCAACCTTTTTGAGACGTGTTGCTAGCATCAAATTCAAAATGTGCTTATATTTCCCATGAAATAGTCAAATTTCTCTCCTTCAACAGCTGATATGTTGTCTTTGAACTATTATTAATTAAATATAGGGTTGGCATGATTTGTAAATCATAGCGGCCCAACTTATTCGGAATTTGGGTTGTATATGACATACAAATGTGACATTTTAAGGAATGTTTGAGTGAAATGTAAACAGAAAACAGGAAGAACAATGTTTGTGAGACATTGATTACCATCTGTTAGTAGACAATTTTCTTTGCTGTCATCTTCTAATGACTGACTTGTTAATGATGTGCATAAGCATGACTCTTCATCTTTATGGAAATCACTGGCATCTTCAAATGCCTTTGAAAAAAACAACACGCTCCATCAAAACACATGAAAACCGCTATGTCTGATGTTGATGTTGATAGTTCTTATCAGCATTTCAGTCTGGTAACAGCATTTGGATTTGATTATGGGGCAGGTTTCAACCTCGCCTAGAAGCCATGCAGCCTAAATTGACCCTACCCACAAAATTTGAGGATGCTAAATGCTAAACTCGCTGTATTCAGTTCATCTTTTAAAGTTATTGCATTGTCAAAATCTTGTACAACAGGGGGGTATTCCAAGTACATGGTTTAGTGACAAACCTGGGTGAGTTAATTCAGAGTAAGTGGTAAACCTCCTACAACAAGAGCCATATGACATTGTTTTGTTAGGAGAATGAAGCCATAGATCTCTTCTATTAGGAGGTTCACCACTTACACATACTTGGAATTACCCCCCAGATGGAATAGCGGAATCTAAACATCTAAACATCGGCAGCCATTTTGTTGTAAACAAAATCAACTCAGCTCAGGTGATGAGGAGGACTACTTTACTGTTGCTCATCTGTCCATCATCGTATAAAGCCCATCCAAATGACTTGATTGGCCCAAAAACACCTTAATTGGGCATATAGACCAGGGGTCAGGATTTGGAAGGTTAGCTTCAGCCAATTAGCATCGCATTTGACTGCCCACATTTTATAAAAACATGGCATTACATTGGCCCACTTCTGGCAGCTATTTTGTCCCACACAAGTTCAGTTTTTGGCATGAGCTTCCTTGCGCGTCCATATTGGTGGTAAACCATTTCTGGAGGACGATAAAATAAATGACTGCCTACTTGGATTAAGCTATGGATTTTTGACTTACTATCTGCATGGTTTAGGATGTAGGCTATTATATCAGGTTTTGTGGTATATAAAAGAAAAAAATAAATAAATGTGGTCATATTATTAATGTTATTTGTGAATTGGCAAGGTAACTGACTATACATATACATATATACAATACATTTTAGCAGATGTGTAACCTAAAACCTAAATTATTAGCCTACTCACTTTACTCACTGACTATTTTTAAAGGCACACCGCTATGTAGGCTATAGTTTGTGCCTGTAGGTAGTCCATGACAACGCAGCGTTGTGATCATGTAGCCTATATGTCACCATGTGATTTAAGACAAAATACATTTCTATGACTATCAGTTTGCTTTCCTGCAATCTTGACATGATTTGGATACATGCATCTATTTGATCAGATAGACAGTTGAGGCCATTGCCAAATAGACAACAACCCCTGTTCCCTCTGCTTTAAATGGATGTAGCGTCATCTGAATAGGTCTCTATGAGATTGCATTGTGTCAGACGTTTCTGATAGTGACAGCAGTTGCAGACATGAAATGCATGGTTGCGCCGCAATGAAGGGTGTGCGCTTCTACTGATAAGTATTTAATTTATGTTGGTTTCATTTCATCAGCCTGCAAGAGTACGTTTACCAGCAGCAGCACAGCCGACTAACAAGCCGATGGAAATTAACATAGAAGATGCCCCCGCCATTTCTTGTTTAGCAGTATTTTGGAAATCCGGTGAAAACAGTAATACCACTTAATTACAGTTTCCCCTAAATCATAGTAGCATGGCCACTACCCTTTCATGTGATGCCACTATGTTTATTTCAATCTTGCACCGCTTACTTAAAAAACATGAAGTTATAACAAGAATTATGGACCTGAGTTGAATCTACACAGTCTAATACCCTTGCTCAAATGGTCCACCATTGAAACAATAGCTCACCTAACCTGTGCAAGTGGCACAAACTTTGTTGAGTGTATACTTGTATGTAGCTGTGTTTAAGTCTAGCTGTGTTTAAGTGTAGCTCTGTGCACTTCACTGTGCTAGTTGTGGAGAGAAATAAACAAACGTGGAGCCACACCACTTTTACAAGGGTCTACAGTCTTATGGTAACTGACTTTTGTTACTCTATGAGATTTTGGTGACTAGAGATTTTGATTTAGATTTTGGTGGGAGAGATGGAGACAGTGAAAAAAAATCTTGTTGATAATATGTTTAATTAAAATGTGTAGACATTTAGGTTTGAAATAGCCTGCTATTACATACATGTATTTGATACTCATTAATATTTATGTTCTGTGTATTGCAATAACCAGAGCAGAGGAAAATAATTGTTCCAATTCATTGCATGTTTTAATACTATATATATTGGTACTCGGTATCGGCAAGTAGGCTACTCAAATGTAAATACTGGTACTCGATTTGAAAAACAAAATGGTATTGGTGCATCCCTATTTCAAAATGCACATGGATTGTTTTACATTTTGACTGTGCCTGAAGTTATCAGACATTTATGAGGAATTCATATATACTGTAGTTCCATTGCCTATTTTCAAATCATAGGCATACCACCTTATGCCTGAATTCAGGCATGGTGCCTTTAAGCCCTGATGGACTCAATCGGAATACAAATTCTCATATAAACACCTCAATCAAAATAAAAAAAGGCTTGGGCCCGGTTTCCCGATAACGATGGATACACGCACTTACGAGGGTTTTCTACGTTTCATCTTAAGATTGTTCGTTTGGTTTTTCCCGAACATGTTCGTAGCGTGAACGCACGTGCACTGCTCTTAAGACGCTCTTAAGGGGAGCTGTCCACGTTAATAGTTCTGAAATATCCACTAATCTGGTGATGTCAGGTGACTGCATGTCACAGCTACTGTTTAAACTTACATTAGTTCACTTCAATATGAAAATAGAAAAACTTTTGACATCTGCATGTAAGCATGCATCCCAAGTAGGCTATATACCACACAGAGACATAAATACATTTAAAATTAAACTTGGGTTCTACACATTAATTCACATCAATAAGAGACTTCTGTATGCAAGCAAGGCTATATACCAAACACAGACATAAAATATAGCTGCAAGCAGCAATGAGGGGACCAAGCTGTTGAGCAAGAGTTGTCATGGCAACGCATTGTTGTTACATTATTCACAGATACAGCTTCTATCCACAAGCCAACTGAATGCTGATCTGTCATACTCTTCCTTATACCTAAACTCATCAACCTCACACTTCATCAGGGTTTTTTTTTTCCACTCCATTTCTTGCATTTGCCATTTCCTCCCCCACACACCCCATTAACCCCTCCACCCCGTCACATAACCCCAACAACCCCGCACACACACCATACCCCCCCTCCACACAGACCCCCTCGAAGACACACCCCATCACCCCCCCCTGTCACACATATAAACCCCCTCCCCCACACACCCCATTAACCCCCACCCACCCCCAATCACACATACCCCAGCCCCCCCACACACCCCATACACTTACATAGTTTGGTTTTGATACGTGAAAGCCTTGCTGATGTATCAGATAATTTCCCTAACTCTAGCGCTCCCATAGTGGTCACAAGTCAACATATTTGTTATGCATCCTCAGGATTTGGTCCCATGTCCTCATACCAACTTTGGTTTCGATTGGTGAAAGTGTTTCTAATTATGGCACCCCTAGTGGTCAAACGTCACCAAATTTATTGTGCGTCCTCAGGTTGTGGTCCACGTACTAAGTTTGGTGTTGATACGAGAAAATGTTTTTAATTATAGTGCTCCTAGTGGTCAAAGGTCATAAAAATGTATTGTGCGTCCTCATGATGTGACCCCGAGTCCATGAACCAAGTTTGGTTTCGATATGTGAAAGCATTGCAGAGATATGAGCTAATTTCCTGTAACTCTAGTTAGACCCCCTAGTGGTCAAAGGTCACTAATTTTATTGAGTGTCCTCAGGATTGGGTTTGGTTTCTTTTACGTGAAAGTGTTGCTGAAATATGAGCCTACTTCCTGTAGTTATAGTGCCACCATAGTGGTGAAAAGTCATCAAATTTATTGAGTCTCCTCCTTATTGGGTCCTGACGCCATGTACTGACTTTGGTTTCTATATGTTAAAGCATTGCTGAATTATGAGGCCACTTCCTGTTTGGCGGCTTTGCTGCCAAACTTAATTGGTCATGACGGACGTCAGGTTTTGAATGTGGCTCCAAAAAGCAATGCACTTATAAGTCATGGTCTGACGATCATCTGCGTCAAGTTTCATGAAAATTGGATAAACTTTGTGACCTTTGAAAACTTTTAAGTGTTTTTTATTAAATTCAATATGGCAGCCGGATCAATTACGTTGACAACAAAAATTAACATCTGTCGGCCTTTGTACCTCCCACAGTATTAACAGACAACACTAGTAAGTTTTAATTCAAAACACATCACCCGTTACAGGCCAAAATGTAATTTTGCTAATTAGTCCTGGTATATTGTCTCGTTCTTGTGCGTCCTTATGGGCTGAGAGTATCATCACTAGTGTCGTCACGATACCAAAATTATTGTTTCGATACCGATACCAAGTCAAGAATTGCGATTTTAATTTGATTGATTTTTAAACTATTACACTTAGGCATATCCTTAATGTGGTGTGTAGGTCTAATTGAGTACGCATTGGTGGTGTGTGTAATTGAGTGCCTGTCACTTTAAGAAATACATGTACGTGGGAGTAATTAGCCTTCAGTATCACGGTTTTAGGCTAGTGAAAAATAGTGCATAACAAGGATATGTGGATGCAATTCGTTATGTTTTCTGTGTCATTAGATACAATAAATGTTCAGGAAACTAACAAGTTGAAGAAAATCTTTCTGGGATCATAGAAGAGATTTGCGATGTTCATTTATGATTTTAGTAAGCACTACACGAATGACAGACATGACCTGATCTGGCGGGATAATTAGCAAAGATTGCATAGCCTATTTCTGAAATGACATTAAACCCAACAGTAGGCCTACATTACCTAAATCCCATAAGCCTAGGTAGGTTAGCAACACAAACTTGAGAGATGTAAGTGAGCAAATCGACTTTAGACTATTTTTAGTGTTGCTGTGCAACCATAGCATCACTTAAACTAGCAGCCATGTCTCACTGTTTATGGCACGACAGCTATAGGTGTGTGTGAGGAGAAAAGACACGCAGGCTAGGGGAGGCACTAGAGGAATGCCTTGCACACACGCATGTAACTTCAAAAGAACATGGTCAATTCTTAAAGGTATTGACACTAATAAAATTAGGTATTGTGACATTTTTAATTTCAGGGTATTGCAATACTTATTATAATACATGTAGTATCCGTACACCATCATCACACCCCTAGTATTAGGCTCAAATTTGAACATCACATTATAGTAAATTCAAGCTGGCTTCCAGGCTAGGGATATACTGTATGTAGACAAAGATGTGAAATTACAAAAATAAACAATACAGAAACACACAAGGTTAATTAAAGATATGAATATACTACCTCATCTTCTGAGGTATCAGCCATGGGGTTCACAGTGCTGAAACAAAGGTCAGACAATTTACCAAAATTCTGAAATGAAATTAAAACCATAATGCCATAATAAACCAAGCTATTTTTTTGTGTAGAAAAACACCAGAAAAAGATCAGTTGTGTATGGAAGCCCATTTCTGCCAATTGAAAAAAGCTGCATTAGAACTACAAAATGTCTAAAAATGTCTCTTGGAAAAGGAGCGCTAGAAAGATGTGTCAGAAATAGAGCTGGAAGCAGTTGAAGTGCCATGCTAACAGGGGGGCTATACTGGGTGCGTAAAGGGGGGATTCACATTACACGCGCAAACAGCAGCGTATTGCCCAAGTGCACCGAGCATTTATTAGGTTATCATAGATCCGGCCCGCCACACACTTTAATCCGGCCTGCAGAGCATTTATTAGGTTATCATAGATCCGGCCCGCCACACACTTTAATCCGGCCTGCAGAGCATTTAATTAGGTGATCATAGGCTGCTCGCTATTTGGGAATCGGGTGTGAACCAGGTGCGTGGCGTGAGTGTGTCAGCTGCTTGGCGTGTCCGTTTTTATTTCAGCTCCCATGTTAACAGGTTAGACCTTGCACACCGCCTGTGTGACACACACGTCTCAGGCGCAGCTTGAGCCGCGCCGAAAACGCGTACATGATAGGAATAGGACTCACATCTATTTTTCACGCCACATGCAAGTGTGTTGGAAGCGTTTCCATTCGGCATTTTCCAATCCAACAGTGAAGAAAAAAATGACGTGAGAAAGAGAGACGTTTTAATTGGCAGAAAGGCGGCCGCAGCACCGCATCAGACACGCTTCTGGTAAGCAAAGACATAGGAAACGCCACGCAGCCGAAATCATTGATTGCGGCACGCCAGGCAGCACGCACAACAAAAATCATTGGGACATTAGGCCCGTTTCACACCGGGAACGTGGTGTGAATGTCGCGTGGCGTTTTCTATGTCTTTGCTTACCAGAAGCGTGTCTGATGTGGCCTCTCTGACAATTAAACGTCTCTTGCTCTCACGTAAATTCTTTTTCTTCACTGTTTTGAATGGAAATGATTCCAACATGCTTGCGTGTGGCGTGACAAATAGGCGTGAGTCCTATTCCTAGCATAAACGTGACGTGCGTGTCACGCAGGCAGTGTGCAAGCTCTAACCTGTTAACATGGGAGCCGAAATATGCGTGCAATGTGAACTTTTGAATAAAACGTCATTTACAAGACATCGTAAAACAATGAAAGCTAATATTTTGTCACTAGCAATCTACATCTGTCCTCTGTGGTTGTACACATTTTGTGGTTGTGGAATCTACACTTTTGGTGGTTGTACCGCTGCATTAAAAATAAAAGTCTCCACCCACTTCTCACTTCTAAGTTACGTAGCTGTTTCAGTCAACAGAAAAGCTTGACTGAAGGGGCATGACAGAATTAATGTTACTATTGTTGTTGAGAAATGTTGACACTATGTATATAGCAGGACAGTTACACTCAAGTGAACCCTCCGTCTTCTATGGCCTTACAATGTGCCTAGTTTCCCCCAGCATTTCATTTATATTCAACTCTGTAAATTGGAGCTGAACTTTATCATTAAACTGTTGATGATCATGCAGTTTTGTGTAGCCTACATGACAATGTAATATTTACACCAACCCGGGACCTAGTCAATAAGAGATTGATGTTAGAAATTATTTACAAGAATATATAAATAATATCTTCCAAAATAATGTATGTTAGACTACATACAGGTCATACCGAGTGTTTTTAATAGGACAAACATCAACCATTATTCGCATAGCTGAAAATTAAATTAGGTCCTTCAGATACAGTGCCAAAATATCTGAAGGGTCAAAGCTGAGGTAATTTGCTTGCGCTCTCACATGTGTAGCAGTGATGTTTTAAGTGTCTCACAAAACATTGGTTGCATGCCGGGTTGGCTGTCACCCACAGCAGCCTTGAGCTGCATGAGGTGGAATCAGATGCAGATGCAGCCCAGATGCAGGTTTTGTATATGTTATGCTCAAATAGTAAAATAAAATATGATGGCACCTCCTGCCTCTTGCAATGAGCATAGTTCAAAAGCAACTCTTTCCTATCTGTATAATGACACATTAAATTAACTTGATATAACATCGACGACCAGATGGAATGAATATAAGTTAGAGGATGCTCCGACCCACTGTAACTAATGTACTTTATGAAGACACTCTAATACCAAGGAGTCAAAAAACACTAGACACTAGAACAGGCCACAGCAACCACCAGCTAATTCTAAGTTGAAAGGTAATTCCTACTGAGTCTGTTTGTAAACAATGTGCAGCCTATATGTATTACTGTTCTTAACTCATAGAGTGCCAAAAACGTAATATTAAATTTTTAGCTTTTTTGTTTTAATTACGAAACTAGACACTTTAACACACCTTATATGTGATTTTAGGAACTCTGTGATGAATGGAAATAAAATATGTGACGATCGAAAACTCATGAAAACGCACAATCTGGACTTTTTTTTTCTGGACATTTTATCATAACTCGGCTTTTGATGGTTGGCGCTTTCAGGCCATTTTCGTGGGTCTATCACTAGGTGGCAGTCTCACCAGGTCTCGCTAGGTCACTTCCCGGAAACTTAAAGGGCTGTATTTTGGGCACCCGCACAAGTTGAATTCGGTATTTTGCACGTTTATTTTTTAAGCATTGCGCCCAGGGGTGTGGCAATTAACAACCTAGGGAGGGTCCTAGCACGTTGTCTAAAAATCGCTATCATACACCACCTAAACCTGGTCAGAAGTCATTGGCGAGTTGTTCATATGCTATTTTAGGAGCGCATGTCAACAGTCATATTGGCAGGTGCACGCACCATCCTTCTATCATTCATGAACGCACACCAGCGCACGTCCATGCAAAGCATTACAAATTGCACGATTACAATGGGAAACATAATTAGAATAAAGATATTACGAAATACTGTACATCTCATGATGAGTAGTTATTCACCATCATTTGTAAATTGGTAATGACGGTTAAAAGTGATTAGGGGAGAGGCGAGAGACATGGAGCAGCTGAAGATGCACTGTCACGAGATATAAGCAACTCCTCTGCAGGATAAATGTAGTTTTATTCAGTCATTTGAGCAATATTAGGGTAAGTGTTGCTTTTTCCAGCCTATGTTTTCGGTGGTAACCCATTGTCAGTCAATAGTGAAAGTAACTGCATATAACTGTCTTGTCGTTGACTGACTCCTTGGTGAAGTTAGTTTCACTTTGCCAATGAGTTCAAATAATAGACGATTGCAAATGCGTGAAGGCTATGCTAGGTTTTAGTAAAGCATGGTTTAAGAATGACTATTCATAGGCCTACGGTCTCGCAAGCAGCCTCCTTCAAATGCGCCATTGAATGCCAAAATACCGATGCATTTATTTGACATATCGCGCTTTGCGCTGTTAAAGGGAATGACAGATGTCATTCTCATTGGTTTAAAATAATGTTACGCCCCAAACACACCCATATGACTGATTTAAAAACCTAGGAACACCGTGTTGCGCCATGCACTCCATGTTTGATAAGGAAACCCCTCCCAATGTGAACTGGACATCCTACTAAATTTGAATAGACTTTTGACGAGTGACGATGCGCTTTAGAATGTCATGATAGGGCCCAAAGTGTGAGTTAAAAGGCATCAGTCTCATCAGAGGTTTTAATGCAACAATGTTTCACACAGTCCTGTTCATTTTCCACAGCTTTGTTTGACGTTGTAGTGAAACACTCTGTGTGAGTGACAATGTGAGTAATAGGTAATATATTTACCTAAATATTTGTGCAGTCGGGAGACAACAATGTGCGGCCTATTACTGTTCTTAAGAGGCATGACAATGTGAGTAATAGGTATTCTGCATTTACCTAAACTAGTGCAGTGCCTGTTCAAACATGCCATTCCTGAAGAAAACCCGTAGCCCAATTACATGCCCACAGGTATGCCTTCTTTAAAAATAGGATGATAGGGAAACATCATTCCAGCTAAGCATTCAATAATGGATACTGAATATTATAATATATTAGCCTATAATTAATGTGGCCTCTAATACATGTGTAATAAATTTAGGCTTGGCCGCTAGGACATTTCTACAGATCAGCCTAACAACTGTTTTGAGTTAAGGCTAAATGTGTTTTAAGGGAACCGTATGTAAGAAATGTATTTCAATTAATCATAAAATGGCCCTGGTATGTCACTAGACATTAAGAAATCATGTTCATTTCAAATACTTATATCACTGACAACAGTAGTCCGGCCAGGATATTGTCATTTTAAAAAGTGAAGTCGCAGCCCTCAACTGATGTTGATGTTGTGTTTTGTCATGTCATGTTGTGTTTTGGCCAGATGCGCCACCCTCCACCTATGTACTAATCACGAAGTTAGTAGTGTTTGGGCATCCGGGTTGGCAACCTCAAGTCAGGGGGGAGGGGGAGGGGATACACCGCTCTAGAGTAATTTGAAAGTGATTGCAGTTCCAGTTTTGGCCACAATCTTACATATGGTTCCTTTAATCTTACTGAATAACTTATTAATACTGAAGACAAACCATTTTGTGGAATGATGCATCATTGTTTGAAATTTGCAACGATGTGACTCAAAAACAGTCTTTAGCATAAGTGACGTCGCTCAGTCTGCCACTTGTTGTCTAGCTATGTGGCATTAGCCTATCGCTCGTTTCAATTTGGGACCTTGCAGTCGGAATTGTCGTTTGTTTAGTCAAAGTCTCAAGTCCAAAGTAGCCTGGGCTATTCGAAGCGTCAGTTTATTGCATATACTATTATTTTGAGTGCTCACTACATACCCATGTTTGTTGGCGTGTTGTTGCAAAATCCACGTAATCATTGCAATTGATGCACAGTTTGTTTACTACTTACTATTTACCTGAGCATTCAGTATTGTGCAATATAGCATACAGAAGGTGAGGGACATTTTGGGGGGAAAGAAGTGGTGCATTTTATCATTCAAACATGCAACTTTTCATGAAAATTCTGTAATCCAACATGGCCGCCACCATATGACATCATAATATGCAAATTAGATATACACATTTAATCTCTACATAAACTTTGGGTCATCCTTAATATTTCTCTAATTTACATAAAGTCTCTATCTCTTATCACTTTTAAGATATAGCCTTTTGAAATGAAGATGTCAAAATCGAACGTTTCGAAAAAAAACCTCTGGCGTCTAAAGGGTTAACATTGGCGATTATGGCATCACAATAGAGCACTTAGAATCCTATGCCGTGTTCCGGCCAGAGCCATATGGTTCCGGCCATAGACATAATATACATAGACGCCGCATTGGCTGCTGGAAACAAGAAATGCGGCCGCCATCTTGGACCGGTCATACTCCTCGTTGCGTTGCAGCAGAAGACACAAGATGACAGCACTGTGCAGCATGTTCCTTCTCAAATCGGTGGACCATACTCGGGGGATTTACTTTTCACAAGTAAGATTTAACATAACCGTACTATTGGTTGTATTTTGTGAATAGAATATTACCAGAGAGCTGAGAAGGAGCAATCTTTGATATTACTGTATGAAAATCGTAGCCATCTAGCTAGGCTATGTTTACTCGGTGTTCACCCGGCTATGAACTGAGACTTGATAAGTCATATTCCATAACACTGACTTAGATTACAACTGACACAAGAAGGCTATTGTAGAAATAAATCATACTAGATTTGGCTGGCAAATTTTACACAAGTGGCACAGACTAGCCTATTGGGCAATCGCTAGCTGCTACTTGTAGCATAAGTGTGTTGGTGGTAGCCTCACTATTTCCTGAATAAAATAACTTTTCAATAGCTCAACTTCTTTATTTATCAAGTAGCTTAGCCAGACAAGCTACACTTTTCTTGTCATGTGAAATTAGCACAATTTAAAGTAGCTTCCTATGTAGTGAACTAGCCTACTGCTGTGTTTGTGTTAGGCTACTAATACATTTGACTGGGTGGTAGTTTTGTGTAGTGTTTTATTCATGGCAGAGTAACTGATAGTTTAGCTCACTAAAATTTCGAAGTAGCTTGCCCAACACTGTATTATTCACATGTAATTTACCCTAACAAGAATAAGATGCCTCTCAAATTCCTTTTCATTCATTTATTTATTATTTTGTATCTCTCCAGAACAACTGCCTTGTTCAAGAAGACTGTGAATGAACTGAACGGTCTCCTCACACCCCTGGAACTGAGGAAGGTGCAGCTCTTCATTGCAGTACTGCAGGGCATCTGCTACACTGTGACTGAATGTTTGATTTATGAGCTCCACCTTCATCACCTGCATTCGCCACTCTGTGTCCCATTTTCCCATCGTCTGGTTGACTCAGTCCTCTTTTATGGAGTACCCAGTTTACTATGCCATCTTATTTGCCCACCTGCTGTCTGAAGCACTTTTGTTCTCAGCCAAAGTGTACCCAAGCAATTTTAGCAAGGTGGGAACATACAAAATGACATGCACCAGTTGTCGAAATCATAGAACCAACTGCATCACGGTAACTCTGTCTCACTGAGCCTGTGAAGACACTCCCTGATTCTTTACTGATTGCAATGAACAGGTTGATCTTAGCAGTTTCTAAAATGTTTCTTAATTCCTTTTTATTTAATCTCTTCATTGGGGCTGGAACCTTTCTGTGAACTGTAAATAACAGATGCTGTTGATGAACCCATTGACACTGTACAAGTGACAAGTCACCTTTTTGTCTTGAATTGATGAACTGTTACACTTACTATGCCAAACCAATGTCTTTTTTAAGGATCAGAAACAAACCTACAAACTTGCACTTTACAATATTTATGGAACTTGTCTAACAAATGCTGTTGATATTGAACCCAGTTACTCCATTTCCTTTATGCCACACCAATGTCTGTTCATCACTTTATTTTTGATGGCACTGAACTGAAAATGTTAATGGATTTTTTTCTGTAAATTTAACTCATTAAAACTTGTATCAAACCAGTTTTTGTCTATGCTGTCAAACGTGGATTAGTTAAGTTCCCAGTTTTTATATTGGATGTCATCACTTTATAATATATCATATATCAGAATATTCTATTACTGTTAAGCCCACTATGAATATTAAAATACACACAACCGTGTTTCCTGTATCATACAGCTTTTCTACTGGGAGGTTTACAACTTATTCTGAGTCAATTTACCCAAGTTTGTCACTAAACCACATAGGCCTACTTGGAATACCCCTCAGATGTCTGAATGGCACTGATCTCACTTAAATGTTTATGGAACCTTTCTGTGGACTGTGAATAATGCTGTTGATGGAACTTTTCTGTCAACTGTGAACTATATTTAACTCATTAAACTTGTATCAAACTAGTTTTGTCTATGCTGTCAAACATGGATTATGTTCCCAGTTTTGATATCGGACGTCAGGTCACTTTATATCATATATCAGAATATTCTATTACTGTTAAACCCACTATGAATATTAAAATACGCTAAATCATGTGTCCTGTATCATAGCTACATGTATGACCTTTGCAGCAAAAAAAAACGCGTGAGAATCTGTTCGGTATTCAGTGAGATATGACTAATTAAGTGCGCTGACAGCTCATCTCACCGGCCAAACAGATTACACTGAGTGGAGTGGATGACCGGTCCAAGATGGCGGCTCCAAATCTCGTCAGCGCTAGTAAGGAGTAGCGGTCGATGCGGCGTCTATGTATATTATGTCTATGGTTCCGGCCACCTCCAGCAACTGTCTGTCTCAGGCTTTAAGCATACAATCTGGCTCGCTTAAGACTACAGATCCTGTTCAACTGTTTCCTCTGCCCACAACTGTTTCAAAATAAAAGTCTCCACTACAATAATTCCCTATTAAATAATTTAACCATTTAAACTATCCAACTATTTAACTGTTCAACTATTCCAACTGTCAGTTATCATCAACTATGCCTCTAGCCTACTATATTAAACCACCACCTACCTAGCAACCAATTTAGCAACCATTGAAATTAAGCATCTATGTCAGTTTCCATAGCAACCAAGATGATTATACTAGCAAACCACTGTAGTAACTGCTTTATTTCTGATAGTAGCCACCATGGACACCCTAGCAACAACCTACCAACGACTTCAAGTACCCTAGCAACAGCCTAGCAACCACATTCACAGTTAAAACCTAGCAACCAGCATAGCAACCACCATAACTACTCTAGCAACAGTCAGTTGTCATCAACTTTGACTCCCGTCAACTGTTTCCTCTCCCCACAACTGTTTCAAAATAAAAGTCTTCACTGCTATAATCCCCTATTAAATTATTTAACCATTTAAACTATCCAACGTTTTAACTGTTCAACTATTCCAACTGTCAGTTGTCATCAACTATGACTCCCGTCAACTGTTTCCTCTACCCAATGCTGTTTCAAAATAAAAGTCCTCACTACAATAATTCCCTATGAAATATTTGAACCAATCCAACTGTCAGTTGTCATCAGCTATGACTCCCGCCAATTGTGTCCTCTGCCCACAACTGTTTGGCAACCTGGGCTTTTCATTCAACTAGTGTGATCAACTCCCAATCTACATTCAACTTTTAAACTGTCTACTTTTAAACTATCAACTTTTATTAAGCTGTGCAACCACCATGTCTGTCCTAGCGTCATTTTCATGCACTCGTAATTCCCTGGAATTACATTCTCTAGTTGTATACCTGAAAGGCCAGAGTTGCATATTGTAATTGTGCCTCAGTTGAGCCCCAAATCAATCAAAGAAATATATATTCTTTGATTTATTCTTCTAAATGATGAATGATAAGCAGAATCTCAAAAAGCTTGTTGCATATCTGCAACGTTGGGTGCTTTAATGCAGCGGTACAACCACCTAACGTGTAGATCCGGTGCCGTCAGAATTTTCCCGGTGGATTTTAGTGCCCCACTCCGCCCCTGGCACCGAGCCGTCTGCGGTTTTTGTGCACAGCCACTAGGTGGGTGTGGGTTGGTAGGGGGTTGGCTTCTCCAGACAAGTACAGAGACGCATGCAGATACAGAACAGAACCTGAATTTCTATTTTTTCAATTATCCAATTTTCTATCAAGCTCAACACATATGCAAAATAAAAAACGACGCCAAAATCTTACTCGCGCATTTACCTGGCGAACAAAAAAACACAATGTTAGGAAATCGAAATACATTTTTAAATTTCCGATTTTTAAGTTCTGGAATAGAAAATTGAACTGATAAGCGTTACGGGGACGGAAGAAACATACAATTTAAATGTTGTACCTTAAAATATTTTTTTCCAAAATCGTTTCAGTGGTTCATTAACAGGGTGAACGACACTTCTGTAATCGCTTCGCGACCCTCTATCGGCTAACCGCACTATGCGAGTTTGCCAGATCGGTTAGTTCGATGGAATGAGAATAAGAAACTACAAATTTGACTTGCTTCTGATGTCGCAATACATCATACTTTCACAAAATCATGCAACATATTCTACCTTGTCTGTGGGCATCGTTATTTCCAAAGCCGGTGCTGGATGAACAATTAACGTGCGCGTGCGACATAGGGAAAGTGCTTTGATTTCTATTTCATACTACTTCAATATTTGACAACATATCATGAATGATACTTCAAATTGGTGTTTTTGTAGATAGATTGCTGCCGAAATTGACGGCTAACATTTGCACATGAAAGTTAAACGTGGAGATAGGCTACTCAGGGAAAGGTCGAACCTACCTTGCCTGCTGTCTTCAGTGGTTTTCAAAGTAGGCTAATCAAGTTTGAGGGCTATTCATTTCCCGTATAACGGATATTTCTAGTTTCGTTTTCTCGATAAACGAAAGTGGGAGGAGGGTGAGAGAAGAATGCCAATGCCACCATAAGGGTCGCACTTGTTCGTTTTAGTTCCTTTCTTCCACATCGGAGCATCAGATTACGCACCACCAGGGCTGGACTGGCCGTCTGGCATAGGCCTACCGGGCATTTTCCCGGTGGGCCATGGCACTTTTGGGGCGAATCGTAGATGGGTTTTTTTTCTGGCAGCGCTGGCCCTCAAAGAGCTGCAGCGACCCACTGGTTCATTTTCCATAGGCTATAGCTCTAATGGGTCAATAACGTGACGTCTAGATTGTCTGCCCAACCGCATTTGTTTTAAGTTTATAAAAGGTTTGAATGCCGTCTCCCAAACCTCTACTGTCCATGAAAAAACACTTGCTAACGTGATCTGATCTCAACAAAACGCAAAATTGCACCTGACGACTGACAGCCAGGAAGGAATAGAAAGGGAGGATGCCTTCTCTTTCTAAGGTGCTGACGAATCACATTTTGACTGTGACCGTGACTCAGGGTCTGTCTGGCATACCGGGCATTTTCCCAACAGGATGAGAGGGAGTACTGATAGGAGGCAAGAGTGGTCGGAATTCAGGATGGGGAAGTTCCCACCCTACTAAAACACAAATCAGGATGCTTTTTTCTTCAGCTGGCAGCGCCACTGGTTCATTTTCCATAGCTACTAGCGCTAATAGCCTACAATGCCGGCTGTGACAACAAAATCATGCCTGCGTTCTATTCTCAGACCTTTCTCTGTCTATGATCTGCAGCGTTGCTCAAACTACGAGCCTCCTCGACGAGTAGATTGCTGGTATACGGAGCCATGAATTTAAATTACGCCCGGCTTCTGTCTGTTAATTTGCGGCATAACTGAATGATAGCGCGCACCGAAAGAAAAAGACACAAAAGTTAGAGTTAACCTCTCCGTTATTAACTTGAAATATGTCTCCATGTATGGTACTGTCATTCAAGCAGTGAAGTGATATGCAGGTAAGGTAATTGTGCGGGACATCCCGTATTTTGGGTAATTTTGTCCCGTCAGCGACAGCTGCATTCCCGATTTTCTATCACAGCTCATCGGCCTTGTAGGCTACTGTAAACGCACCTAAAGTGTCCCGCCGCTACCACGCGCATCTGTGCGCACGGCACCAAGGGAGAAGGGGCATCACAATTTAGGCAGAGAACTCATAACTCATTAATTATTTAAGCTGAACAGATAAGTCTTGAGACCCGTCTTGAAAGATCCAAAACTATCACAGGAACACAGAACACTAGGCAACTCATGGCATAGAATGCACACATATTTTAAGTGGACTGTCTGCAGGTAATGTGTCTGACCAGTCATGGTGGGTGTGGGCCGCCTGGGGCAAAAATGCCAGGGCCGATTTTTTGTCCCAGTCCAGCCCTGCACACCACCCGTCTTAGTAACAGTTTCTTCCCACAAGCAGTCAGCTGATTGCTGAACAGCTGAAACCACTACATTTTATTTTGTGTGTGTGTGTGTGTGTCTATAGTTTTTATTTCTATTTGTACAATATACCTCTGAAGTTCGCCTACATACAAGCTACCATGTTTGCCCATATAAGGATATCCCGTATCTTGAGATGTTAATAACATGGGGATTCGGAATTGTCACACCTGTTAAACTGTCGCTGGGACGACGGGATCAGAAATGCAAACGTTTTGCTCTACACGTCTCAAACTCAAATGAGCTGGGGGCCACTTCTGCCAACATCATCTGATTGGAGGGCCACGTCAGTGTTAAAGAATAATACAAAAAAAGAAGCGCTATTTCTGAAAATGCAATGCTTTTTTTGTCAAATAGGCCTAATCAGTGTTGTTTGTCTCAATTAAAAATACCCTCAAGGGCCAAATTACATTATTATTTTGACATGTTGTGAGCCGGAATTGGCCCGTGAGACCCCTGCTCTACACACTTTCAGAAGGGCTCTCAAGTGTCACGCATTAGACAGTCAGTCATTTTAGTCTTTTAGTCACGCACTCCCGCCACACATTGTAAGCTATTTCTCATGCAGACAAACTATTTCTAATATGCTGCAGCGCCCAAAAATTATCTGCCTGCACCGCTCTCACTATGGAACCGGAGGAATCAAGCACGTCTCCCCTGGAGTTCTTAGTCGAGCCTGCCACTTACCAGCCAATCAAACAAAACAAAAAAGAAAGAAAGGGGCTATACAATAGCCAATCAGAAAATAGCACTATTGTATCTGCGTGGTTAGAGGATGCTGGCTCAGAGAAGGTGGTGAAATGGGTAGGCCCATTATTGAATTGTCAGTGCTATGTGTCAAATCTTTTCTTCTGCAAGTCTGAGCAATTACAAATTATATGTCAGGAAACAATGCATGTGGGTCTACCTTTGCTGTAAATAAATTTCTGCATTTTCCAACTGCATTTTTTGACGTTTGCAGGCGTTGCTACTTCTGTTTATCACAATACGTTTTGATTGAGAAAAACTGTAAAAGCCTTACCTTACTGTCAGACGTCTCCTTTTATCCTTATAAGCTACAGTATTCTGGTTCTTGTTGTTGTCTTTGTACACAACCGATATACAGTGGTGGAATGTAACGAAGTACAAATACTTCGTTACTGTACTTAAGTAAATTTTCCACGTATTTGTACTTTACTTAAGTAAAATTTATAGTGTATACTTTTGACTTTTACTTCGTTACATTTTACAGCAATTATCTGTACTTTTACTCCGCTACATTTCTACAACACCATCGTTCCTTTTTACGATACATTTTATGATCAGTTTTTTTTTTCTCTCTGACAAACACGTTTGTTTTACCGGGGGGTTGCTACCAAAGATTCTGGAGCGCTACGTGCATTCTTAGAAACATAAGCTTCTAGTCTAGACCAGGCAAAGCGTGAGCTTGTAGCCATCTGCATTCGGTAGGCTATAGGCCTATTCACCAGACCCATGGCTACACTGTACATGCAACTGCGTTCTGTGCCTTTCTCTGTCTGTTCTCTGCAGCGTTAGGGCCTCCTCTCCGATGAGATTGCTATCCGTGGATCAGCGAAGTTACAGGTTATGCCCATGCTTCTGTCACACGTCTTATCATTTGCGGCACAAATGAATGGTAGACTATTAATGAACCGGTGGCCGGAAAAAACGTAACATTTTCCAGATTAGGAAATATTCCTTAATTGTGTGTGATTAAATAAAGATGCATAGCCTACAATTGGGGGGTAGTAACGTGAGCGCTCATTCAATGTCTATGCGTCTGCGCAAGTGAAACTGAACTTAATCATAAAGACACCTTTCTCAGCAACTTTTCTGTTCAATCAGCATAATTGGCATTACGATCCACCCGACGTTTCCCTTGTCTACCCCGTTAAACTTCAGGCTCTCGTGTTTTGCTGAATGATATTACTCAGCAGATCACCCTAGTAGATAACCAGAATTACAGTCTCTAGAATTGTAGGTCAGAATGTAAACTGGGCCACAGATGGTAAGCACAATTGCATTAACTTAAAACTATCTAGTCGAGTATAACCTAAAACTAGCTTAATTTAAATGCCACAGCCCATACTGATTTTTCCTTTTAGAATATAGATATTAAGAGAATAAATCATTATGCAAATACTTTTACTTTTAATACTTAAAGTACATTTAAAAGCAGGTACTTTTTACTTTTACTTAAGTAGGGTTGTCATTGTGGTACTTTTACTTTTACTAAAGTAAATATTTCTCTGTGTATTTGTACTTTTACTTAAGTACTGAGGTTCAGTACTTCCTCCACCACTGCCGATATAGTACTCTTTATGCAAAATCAGCCCCCACCCTTCTCTTACCCACACACACAGACGAATGTCTCATTTATTGAAAATGTAACTCAAAACCTAAAAGACTTGTACACTAAATACACACAATATGCAAAACATCACACATTTGCAAAAATGACTGCTCTTTTTACATTCCATTTGCATGGCAGTGGCTTTTCAAAAGAAAACACATGTTGTAAGGTTTGAATCATGTGTCTAATGTAGAGAAGTGTGTTTAAGTGGAGGGATATTGTGTTTGGGGCTTTTTGCCTTTATTGTGATAGGATAGTGAGAGACTGTCTCGCGTTGCTGGTAGGGGTAGCTTGCCTAGTGCAGCTTTCAATACACACCAGCAGGAGTTGGTTGGACTTGATGTTCCGAGACAGCTTGTACACGGCCCAAAGCCTGTCTGGCCTCACATGGTACGAGGCCGTAATCCATCACCTGGAAGACAATAGGGGAGGGAAGAGGAATAACAAGCCAACTCCAAAACACTCCCTTAAAGGTGGGGGTTGGGCGTGGGCCATTTACTCTACCCTGTAAAAAGCCTTCAGCTACGGGAACCAGGGTTGTGGACAATTCGAATTTCAATTCTGCTTCCTGTTTGCTACCTCAATTGAAATGCAAGTGAAATTCAAGAATTGAATTAGAATTTAAGAGCCAGTTTCAATTCAATTCTGGAATTTTGCACAAGCCTGACGGGAACATCAACAAATATCAGAAAATCCTCAAGCCTTGGGAAGGAAGCCTCTGCAGCGACCCAAGCTAAAGAGACTATGACGACGTGCATGGAAAACCGCAAGTAGACTGTACATTCAAAGCTGCTTCTGACCTCAAGGCAACCCACCACAATAGCGACATGGAATAATGGGACATGGAACAAACAACAATAGACGAACAGGCATACAGTGGAGCTTGACCGAGCAGTTAGAAGATCTAGATTTCGCTGATGATCTGGCACTATGGCTCACACACACCAACAGATGCAGGACAAATCAGGAAAACTGGAGGAAACTGCTGCTCTGCTCGGACTCAAAATAAACTTTTCAGAAACTCATCAGAAAAATGAAAGTAATGCCTATCAACAGCAAGAACAACACACACATAATCATGGACTAAAACTCACGAGAGGATCAGCTCCACATAGCATCACCAACTCCAAGAGTGCTGAAGTAGAGAAGTTGAAACCTGGGACAGAGTACACCTTCAGTGTTAACATGAGACATGCCTGCATGAGACACGTCTCCCTGTGCCAGCTAGAGAATAGAATATGCGCCTATTTTTCATGCAAGGGGCAAGCGCGTTGGAAATGTTTTCAGCCAAAAGAGCTGGTGAAAAGGTGTGTTAATTGTCATCAGGGTCGGCGCCAGAGAAAGTGTGAGGGGGCCCATGAGCACTGACAGGGAAGCACCTCAACTCACTTGTATTAGTTATTTTTTCCAAAATTGCCATTTAATAAAGAGCATCCTTCGAGCTATATGATCATGGGGGAAAATAGTGCAAGAACATAGCGGTCATAGCCTATAGCATTTAATAGACTATCACACAGCGTTTAATAGAATAGCATTGCATAGGCTACAATACAAGTAAATAGGCTGTAATGGACTCACCACTAACAGGCCTAGGCTACAGCTGAGTACAACATCTCTGTGTCTGTCCATTCATTTCGAAATCTTCATGTAAGATCCTGCTCAAAGGCAAATTGCACATAGGCTACTGATAATATTACGACTATGCACAACATTGCACATAGACTATGTGATCGTTCAAAATGTTCCATAAAGTAGGCCTACGGAATGAATTCTAACACAATAATGGCTAGGTAGATGCACCAAATGTGATGGAAAGTTTAAGAGCGAACAGGACACTGCATGGTTTTTAGTATTTTGTGCTGCTCTGACATTCCACTTTTATTGACTGTTAGTCTAATGTTTTCCATCTCCGATTCCATCTCCTCTAAAGTAGCCTACATGATTCAAAGCACTATAGGCCTACGTCTCTGTTGCTTGAGTTTATCATTAGCGTTGGACAATATTGGAAAATACAGAAAATGCGACATGTCAGTTTGGCCCTTTATTTATACGGTTTCTGTCATTTATTTATCAACAGCTCATGCATTCACAGTGCCTCAGTGAGCCTCCTCTGACAGCTTGGGTCATCCTGGGTCATCCTGCGGTCAGAAACGCGACGCGAAAAACGCGAATTTTCCCAGTACTGAAGTTCTTATGCAGCAGTGTCAAAAAACCCTTCTGGTCGAGATTTAATGCTCATTTGGCGTTGCAGGAGTGGTGGTAAATGTATCGTGGCACTCGCTGAAACAGTGTCCGAGTGTGCAGAATCCCTTCATCGCGCAGTTTGCGCACAGAATCAACAGTATCATAGTTGACACAAGTGAACAATAGCCATTTTAAGTAGGCTAAGTGTTCAACATCAGTGTTCAATATGGATTTATGTCAATCATAGCCATAATAATATTTAGATTGGTTTCTTATGTCAGGGAGAGAACTTAGTTGGGGGGGGGGGGCACATTGGCCTGTTTGGACAGGCTTGGCCCCCTAAGGCCTGCCCATGACGTTGACGCTGATTGTCATATGAATCCCATCAACAATGCATAACTGACACCTTTCACTGGTGCTGAAAGTCCAGCAGCAGTGACAGAACAGAGACAGGACGCACACTCCACGATGGCGGTCTGAATCAAGCTTCACCTTTGCCATGGCAATCATGACATACTGAGCTTCTTGGCCTCTATGCTCATTATACAACAATTTCACCACCTGAGAAACTGGCCCCAGACTGCGCATTGTGAGGTAGTCAGGAGTCGTTTAATAAATGATTTAAAAACAACATAAATTATTAACAAAATGCCCAACTGTTTTGCGTTTGGCTGCAGTGCAAGACCAGGAAGCGGGAAACAATTGCACAAGTTCCCCTGTGACCCAAAAAGGAGAAAAATATGGGAGCAGAAGGTCAAAAGGAGGCAAATAATTACTCAATAGGCCTATTGTGTGAGGTAAATGTCAATTTCTCTCTTCGTTATATTTGGAAAAATATATTAATACTATCATAACACATCAATACATAGGTCACCATGCTTGTTGGCCTAGGTCCTATCCTATCTGAACTAGTGTTCAGAGTATCAGAATCACATAACGTCTTAGGCTACATTATGGGAAAGGTTTATCAATGTCTCTTAATAATAATGAGAATAGCCTAATGTTACTGTGGAGGCTATCCTATAAGCCTCGGCATGGATGGCATGGTGTTCTCAACGCGTAGCAGAAAGAATCCTGCATTAGCTCTGTTTGGGTGGTGTTCCCATTTATTATAAATGTATCAAAAGGTATTTTGCATAAAATGGTGCTTTGCCTAGTGCTGATTAATAAAGTGCTGTTGTGCTAATAAATAAATTGCTGTGGCGTGCTGTCAGTGGAGTGGGTGCTCACGGCTACGGTAAGAACCGTGTGTTCCACGCCATCCACACCTTTGCCTAATTGATTGCCACACCTGTAAATATACCTAATTTCCAGTGACATGCCACACCCAGTGCAATACTCCCCCAAGTGGCTAAAATAAGTAATAACTAAATTAACCTAACTAAAGGTGGATATACGTAAATGGCTCCTACAGTTACTAACAGTGCAAAAATAGTTACAGTTATAATTTTCACATTGAGTTTAACCTGTCCTCGGTGACTGATGAACTACGAAAGGTTATGTCACAATGCGGGAGACGAAAATAAAGGTAAACACTGCTCTGAGATTGATTAGGCAACATGGTTACTCACTATAATGGGGATTTTACAAGATATAGCAGGTAATATACACTGAAATAATTCTGTAAGGGTCTTTTGTATATTGACAAACATTGATAATAACATTTATGTCTGTTAATGGTGAAAATAAGTTATTTATTTCAACATAGCACATTAGGGTTACGCTGTTGAGTCTGACTTGGTCTTCAACATGGCGTCCATGATTTGACTTAGCCAAACTCTCTATGGGGTTTTCTCATCTGTCTACTTGTCTCCTCACTTGCTTCCTTCCTTCCTCCCCCCACCCCTAGCCCTTCCTTCTAATTAATGTTGTGAAGGAAACGAGGAAGGAACTATAGTAGGATGGAGGAATGAAGCCCGATGAACTGCACAAATGAGACATTCCGACTGCGCAAATGCCATTTGGAAAACGTGTGACGTCAGTGTAAGGGCGGAAGAGGCCGCTTAATTTATAAAAACATTGGTTTTAAATGTTCCGACAGGAGACGTCACCCTGCGTAGCCAGAGAACGGCCATCTCCAAAATGCCACGTTTCCGCGTAGGATGGTCTTGTGTTTCCTCGCGTATCGGGCCTTCCACCTCCCTCCTCTCTCCTCAGTCTTGCCTCCTCTGGTTGCAATTAGATGAGTGAGATGTCCTCGATGACGTCAGGCTTAAAGGGCAGCCGTGGCCTACTGGTTAGCGCTTCAGACTTGTAACCGGAGGGTTGTTCACTGTGTGCAGTTAGTTTCACTAATTCACGGATTGGGATAAATGCAGAGACCAAATTTCCCTCACGGGAGTGTATATACTTATACTTATATTGGCTTTGAACGATTTCCGAGGGACTGGATGACCGAGGAGAGAGGCCGTATGCAAGGAGAGGTTGGAGAAAACCCCAATATCTCTCTATATACACCTCTGGGAGTGGCACAATAATGTGTGGGCAATGGGCATGTCATGGAAACAAGGCTGTTCAGTCACTCAGTCTGAGTAGATAGATAGATAGATAGATACTTTATTGATCCCCAGGGGAAATTCAAGGTCTCAGCAGCATACATACAACACAAACACATTCTTTAACAGCAGAAAGAGTAATTAAAAAACACAACCAAGCAGTAAGGACAGTAGAAGATAAAGAATATGCTAAATATACTAAATACAAATTATACTAACACTTAATACAATATATCAAAATATACTAAAATACAAATTACAAAAATACAAATTATACTAACACTTAATCTAAATCAATTCTAAAAACAGTATCCACATAGTGGTGATTAATAAATCAGAGGCGCTTGCAATGACTGAGGCAGGGACTGAGCCTGTGATTCTCTGTGCATAGTAAGGCATGGTAAGGTGCTTTGTGTGTGTGTGTGTGTGTGTGTGTGAGTGTGTGTGTGTGTGTGAAGGAAGGATTGGACAGTCCAGGCCAGAGAGGCTCTGGTGAAATGTCTTGCCATTACTGAGTAGGAGACTCCATGCTTGAATATTGCATCCTAGAATGGTATGTGTTCACACATGCAAATTTGTGTGTGTGTGTGTGTGTGTGTGTGTGTGTGTGTGTGTGTGAGTGTGTGTGTGTGTGTGAAGGAAGGATTGGACAGTCCAGGCCAGAGAGGCTCTGGTGAAATGTCTTGCCATTACTGAGTAGGAGACTCCATGCTTGAATATTGCATCCTAGAATGGTATGTGTTCACACATGCAAATTTGTGTGTGTGTGTGTGTGTGTGTGTGTGTGTGTGTGTGTGTGTGTGTGTGTGTGTGTGTGTGTGAAGGAAGGATTGGACAGTCCAGGCCAGAGAGGCTCTGGTGAAATGTCTTGCCATTACTGAGTAGGAGACTCCATGCTTGAATATTGCATCCTAGAATGGTATGTGTTCACACATGCAAATTGTGTGTGTGTGTGTGTGTGTGTGTGTGTGTGTGTGTGTGTGTGTGTGTGTGTGTGTGTGTGTGTGTGTGTGTGTGTGTGTGTGTGTGAAGGAAGGATTGGACAGTCCAGGCCAGAGAGGCTCTGGTGAAATGTCTTGATATTACTGAATCTACAGTAACAGGGCTGAAGGAGCAAGAGCAGACCGGACCGAGGTAAAACATCACCGGATCCCTTGTCATGAGGAGTCGTGCCACAGGACAGCGCTTGTCTCTTCTCTCAGGGACTGTTATGACACCCTGCATCCCCTGCAGATATTGGAGCTATATAGTGGCTGCAGGCCGCGGGCTGTAGTTTGCCCACCCCTGCTCTAGACTTTATTTCTGTTTACTTTTTGATTCATATATTACTTTTGTTAAAAATGGACTTCACTGTCTGCCACCTCTTTCTATGTTGTGGTCAACGAGCCGGCCATAACAGGGACGAGACCGTTCTCCTTCCACAAAGTCCAGCTTGTCCATAACCCACTCCAACACATTTGCATTGGGGAAAGGTGGCAACATTTTGAACTTCCATGGCACTGCCCTGAGGCCGAGTAAAACCACAGTGGCACAATGCCCCTGTGTACCCACAAGCAACTCAGAGAAGCCTATAGGCCCAGTCCAGAACAGGAAACAGTATGCAGATGGGCTTTGCCTTTTCCTTCTTCCCTGTCACTGTCCTGCTGTTGGAAATGGATGGACATGAGGCCTAGTGTCAGAACAAGACTTCAGCCATGACACCTTTTGACATGAGCATGTCATGATGATGATGATGATGATATGTGTGTGCAATTGGACGATAGTCATTTAGGCAGGTCACTGTCTGCTTCTTAGGAACTGGGTGATGATGGTGGACATCAAACACTGCGGAACAGCAGCATGACAGCATCGGACTGCTTCAGGCTGCTGCTACTGTTTACAAATATTCAGATCTTTACAATAATCTTCCAGATACAGTATTAAAATGTTTGTGTGTGTGTGTGTGTGTGTGTGTCCAGCAGGAACCTGCTGGAAATCAGTTTTTTACTGAGTCAGGCCCGTTTTAAACTGTAGCTTTGTTACTTTAAAATACTTTCCTGTATAATAAATATGAAATGAATGTGTGAGTATGTGTTTGTATGTCTGGGGGTGTGGCGTTTGTTTGCATAAAGGACCTCGGGGCAGGTTGAATGCATGAAGTGCAATAAATGCAGGCAACATACACCTGAACCAGTCAAATTTGGGGCTCTCAGACACAACCAGCCAGCGTAACCAGAAGGGGTGACAGAGGAGCAACTCCAGAGCTGTCTGACAGGTAAGACCCAGTTTATCCTTCTTAATCAAACCAGCACTTCATATGGTAACACTTAACATACAGTAACACACGCATAATGGCACATGTATTAGGTCTTTATTGCACAATTTCTTAACCAATAGGTAATTTATTCTTGGCAAATCCTTAATAAGCAACTAGTTGGTCAGTATGTAAGGTTACTGCTGGTTGTTCTTGTTGTAGAAAATGTTGTTTTAGTAGTAACAGATATTTAGTGTTGTCCAATGCAATTTGTTGTGCCGTGCATTTTACGTTATTTTTTGTAGTTTGTAATATTCTGGGTTTTCTATGTTTTGTTAGTTGATCTGGAGAAAGGTGCCTACTACACCGCAAGACTACTGTACACTTAAAGATTTAAGGCATTTAGTCAGAATGACTCTGCTTCTCATTGCTATTCTGCTGTTCTCAGGTTAGTCTATGTGTGTATGTTTGAGTTAAAAGAATGAGACTCATTTATATTACAAATACATTCATCATGAATCCTATTCTATATGCCCTCCACTGAACCCATTATGTTTGTGTGTGTGTGTGTGTGTGTGTGTGCTCGCTCCTCTCTCCACTCAGGTCTGTGCCGTCTCTCCTCCTCTGTGCCACGTCGGTTCCATGTGGTGAAGGAGCAGAAGAGCTGGACAGAAGCTCAGCAGTACTGCAGAGAGGAGTTCACTGACCTCGTCACCATAGACGACATGACAGAGATGGAGAAGGTGAAGAGCATGATCCATGAAGCAGGTGTTGAGAGGGCGTGGATTGGGCTGAAGCAAGGAAGCAGTCCTAAGTGGCAGTGGTCTCTGGCCGACAGGGATTTCTACAGAGAGAATGATACAGAGTTCAGGAACTGGGGTGAAAACCAACCAGATGAAAGTGGACACATATGTGCAAATAATTACAAAGAATTGTGGTATGATGCCCCGTGCAGTAAGAACAGACCCTTCATCTGCTATGATGGTGAGGAGACTATTCATTCACTCAGCAATACATGCAGGCAAACTTTGCAGGTCAATAAATCAGTAGGTTATGACTTCAGGTACACTTACATTAGTTTAGTTCAGACTCACTCATGGATACAGATGGCCAAACTGTGCAGTAACAGTTTGTTACACTCACACTAGTTCAGACTGTAAAGCTGTGCTGATTCTCAGTTAACCGTGACCCATACATTACCACGGGGGGAAACTCCACACAGCCCTATGTGCTGGTTACTGATAAAAAGAACTGGACAGATGCTCAGAGATACTGCAGAGAGAAACACACAGACCTGGCCAGTGTGAGGAATCAGGCAGAGAACGACAAGGTAGAGGAAGTTAGAGGAAGTATCCCTGCCTTCAGAATGAGAAGGTGAAGAGCATGATCCAAGAAGCAGGTGTCAGTCAGGCTTGGATTGGACTGAAGCAGGGAAGCAGTTTTAAGCAGCAGTGGTCTCTGGCCGACAGGGATTTCTACAGAGAGAATGAAACAGAGTTCAGGAACTGGGGTAAAAACCAACCAGAGGAGGGTGATGAATATTGTGTTGTTCAGGATGAGCATGGAGGGACATGGCATGATTACTTTTGCAGAGAAACGTTCCCCTTCATCTGTTACAATGGTGAGAAGCCACCTTCAGGCATTCAGAAGCTTTGTTCACTTACACAAGTCATACACACAAGAAGCCAGTCTCTGCAAGGAAACCAATCAGTTTATTACAACCTTGTGTTCAAATTCACATTTCACATTCACAATTGAGACTGCTGTATCAGTCTCTGTTAACCATGACATATGCATTACCACAGGGGGAGACTCTACACAGCCCTATGTGCTGGTTACTGAGGAGAAGAACTGGGCAGACGCTCAGAGATACTGCAGAGAGAAACACACAGACCTGGCCAGTGTGAGGAATCAAGCAGAGAATGACCAGATAGAGGAAGTTAGAGGACGTGTTGATGGTGCCTGGATCGGCCTGTTCAAAGATACCTGGGAGTGGTCAGATGGCAGCAACTCCTCATTCCGCCACTGGAACAATGGTAAAGGTGATGTGGATAAGTGCACTGAAATTAAGTCCAGTGGTCAGTGGAATGATGCACCGTGTAGCCGATCTCAGAACTTCATCTGCTATGAAGGTCAGTCTTTTTTCAACTTGATTCATTTTGTTGCTGAGTGGTACCATCATCCCCTTACAGTGTCACTGTCTCTAAATGGTGTTCTGATTTATTACTTGTGTCACTATCTGCTCCCTCTATTTTTTTTTCTATTTCCTCTATATTCCCTCCAGACAAGCTGGTTCTGGTCCGTGAGAGTAAGACCTGGCAAGAGGCGCTGTAGTACTGCCGAGAGCACCATGTGGACCTGGTGTCTGTGACGTCCGAGCGGGTCCAGCGCTGGGTGAGTGAGCGGGCTAAAGGAGCCTCCACTGCTCACGTGTGGCTGGGCCTGCGTCACGCCTGTGGCCTGGGCTGGTTCTGGGTCTGTGGAGAGACCGTTTGCTACAACCACTGGGCCCCAGGACAAGAGCAAGTGGAGTCCTGCAAACACAGAGCGGGGGCAGTGGAGTCTGGAGGGGGGCAGTGGGTCAGCAACCTGACTGAGACCGACAAACTCAACTTCATCTGCACCACTGAAGGTGAGTCCATCTCTCCCTAATATAGACATGAGTGTGTTTGTGTGTGTGTGTACAAGAATTAAGTCTAGTCCTGGACTGAGAAACTTTAATGGAGGAAATAGGAATATTACAGTGTTGGTTTAACTTCAGTTTACGGATGTGTGTCTGTGTGTGTGTATGTGCGTTTGTGTGTGTATGTGTGCATGAGTGTATTTGTGTGTGTGTGTGTACATGTGTGTTCACGTCCTATTTACAGAGCAGTACTGGATCCCCAGTCCTGAGCAGCGTTGAAGAAACTCCTCAGGGTCCTAAAGCTCCCCTTGATGCTCACCACTCATACACTACTATGAGTACTACTAACTAACTACCATCTACTATCACATACACTACTATGAGTACTACTAACTATCTACCAACTATTATCACATACTTGTCAAGATGTAGAATTTATGAATGTTTACTGTAGTCTACCTGACATGACTATTTCTAATTAATATGATGAACATTTCTTATTCGGAATGTAAAATGTAAAATGTACTATGCAAACGCCTAATAAAAATGACTTTGATCAGCATGGTGGTTGTTTGTGTTATCTTACATGCTTTGTTTATAGTCAGTCATACACTATTTCAAAATCAGGGACACAGCTGAACTAAATGAACATAGTTCAGTCATAGTTCACTTCTATAGTCACAACGTGTACACATACCAACGTAAAATGAGAAACATAAAATGTTAAATGTTAAAAGCCTCATTGAAACTACTGATGTTATGGGCCCCTTGTCCTGTGTGGAGATGCTGGCCTGTAAGATAGAATGAGTGTGGCGCTCTGTTCTCGGCACTGTGATGCAGGGGAGTGGCTCTCTGCTGCCCTCTACTGGCAGAAGGTGTAGTGGCAGGTGGCGAGTCAGTGGTCATTCCTCTAATGCAATATAGTGCTTCAGACCACACGGGATACCCGGTCTTTATCAGCCTGTGCTCATCTACATCTGCATCTACAGAAACCATAACTCCAAGATGACGGAACCATACACACACACACACACACACACACACTATGCATTATGTGTATGAAAGGTGCTATGCAAATGAAGCTTATTATTATTATTATTATTATTATTATTATTTTCCTTTATTACAGTGTAGGGTACAGAACAGAGCATGCACCAATGGCAACTAGACATTGATAAGTCAGATGAGGAGGAGGTGGGTTGCAAAAAGGCTTGCAGAGAAGGCGGCAAGAGTAGACAGGCTAAGGCAGTTTAAATAAGGCGCTCTGAAGGATTTACACCAATGTAATAGCAATGGATGATCAGCTGGGCAGTCAGCCCAGTTACTGGCAAACTCTGAGAAGCTGGCCGTGACTCTTTTCCCAGCCTGAAATAATGCTATGCTCTATGGTTTCTATTCACTGTGTAGTGCTCTACACTAGTGAATGTCTGTGAGCCCCCATGTTCATCATGCCCCCCAGAGTGTAAGATTTTTTGCTCGGTGACTCGTGCGGAAGTCTTGTGCCCCGACGTATCCGATTTGATGTCACTATCATATTCTCCAACCATGGCGGCCTCCCTCGCAACAACACAAGAGGCCAATCTCACTCTCATTACAAATAGGCAAGGTACATGTAATTCATCACTAAATTACACTATAGATAGAAACACTCAAGACATGTTCCTTCTTGCTAAACCATAGTAAGCAGTTCTAATAACTTATTTATGCATTTCCTGTATTTGTTTTCCGAGCTGATCTCATGAACACACTTTTTTTGAGGACGGAAAAGTCAGGTCTTCCGAGTTTCCGGTCGGCATAAAGGCAGTAATAGAGAGGCTGCAGGCTGCAGTCAGGACGTTAATGGCTCATTAGGCACACCTGGTGCAGGTGTTGGAGCTGTAGACAGGCTGCAGTCAGGACGTTAATGGCTCATTAGGCACACCTGGTGCAGGTGTTGGCTATAAGAACACCTGTCACTCTCCCTTCCCCATCGCTTCCACTCCTCTCTCATATTTTGACACCTTCCCTTTTTGACACACACACACTTGAACTCACTCCTACTCACGCACACACTCACTGGGCCTCACTGTCTGACCAGAAGAGACCATTCTCACAATAAGTAACTTTTGAATATTCCCTTTTTCCTTCAGCATGTACATTTTTGCCCCTTTGTTCTTTGTAAAAGATAAGAGACATAGGCTATAAAGCTTTTCGCAGAGTGTAAGTAGGCAAAATAAACCACACAAACTAGCAACTAGTGATGGGGTTTAGGCTTCAATGGGAGAATAAGACTATGTCATGTTTAAACTTCATTGTGCAGCTTCATGGAGAGAGGAATTTAGCCTACCTGGTTTGATTTGATTTGGACCTCTTGGTGGCTCCCCGGACAGCCCAGCCCAATTTAACCGCTGTATATTATGTATTTGTGAGTGTAGCCTACACAATGCAGAGAAATAAAAGATAAACTATGGTGCATTTCCATACTCAGCACTATAAATGTAAAATGCAAACTGCTACTGCTACTTTCCATATTCCATTGCAGACTGTACTTCCTGGGAAAATATAAGTCTATCAGCCATACAAAGTAGTTATCAACCAGGACCAAACAGTGAGGCCATGCAGCAAGGACCAAAAAGTGAGGCCATGCAAAACAAAAGGAAGTGAAAGATCTTGTGGTTTCTTTATGGCAAATTACGGCATAACACCAACAGCTTTGTTTATTCAGCTCTGAAATAGTTGCAGTTTGCAGGATGATGTAATGGGTGTGGTGTCGGCCTATTCAGCGCAGGCCCTGCGGCGGATCTCGAACACACACTACATGCACAACATGCTACGGTGTTAGTGTGAGGGAGCGAGGATTAGATAGATAGATAGATAGATACTTTATTGATCCCCAGGGGAAATTCAAGGTAGCAGCATACAGACAACACACACACATTCACTAACAGCAGAAAAAGTAATTAAAAGTATATAATATAAAAACACAACTAAGCAATAAGGACAGTAGAAGATAAAGAATATACTAAATATACTAAAATACAAATTATACTAACACTTAATCTAAATCAATTCTAAAAACAGTATCCAATCAAGAGGGGCTTGCAATGACTGAGGCAGGGACTGAGCCTGTGATTCTCTGTGCATAGTAAGGTAAGGTAAGGTGCTCTGTGTGAGTGAGTGTCATGGTGATAGTGCAAATGAGTAAGTCCAACAGTGCAACAGTGTAAAAATAAAGTCTATATATCTATATATATATATAACTATTTTAAGAAAAGGTATAAGTGTGGCCACAGTTCGGCTGTGGCATGGAGGGAGGGGTTATGCATGTGCTAATGTGCTAATATAGCACGCAAACAGTGAGGCAGTTAGGAACTCTGTCTGTTGGTGGCTGATGTCAAAGTACAGGTTGGTAGCACTGTGTGTATTATAGTGAGATGGTCATATTAGATCTGAATGAAGTCCCCAGAAGAAAAATAAAACTTGTGTGAAAGTGTACAGTTCAGTACAACAAAATGTAAACACTTTAGACCAAAATAAATAACACTGAAAAGATTCTTTGGGGTTAGTATTTTATTTATTGTAGTTAAATGTACCAACATGCTGCCTTTAAACAACAGACCATCATGTATCCATAAAACAAAGTTATAATTAAAACAATTAATAATTCAATCAAACATAGAACACTGCACAATCGGTCTGTCATAATCAACTTCTAGAAACGTATGACGTATAAAAATAACACATAGGTTTCAAACACAATACGAAAGGTTACAACTAGTTGTCATTAATAGTACATGTGTAAAAGCGTTTTTATGTTGTCTGAGGTGTCACTATGGTATGGTGGACTATGAAGTTGCAGTAGGATATGATATGAATAAACTCCTCAGCAAATATAACCAGACAGAAAGGAACTGAAACAAAAGACAGTGTTACAGATTTTATGAGGGGAGTCAAACAGACAAGCGATTTTAGAAAGAACAAGACACGCTTACCACTCAGTTTACTGTGCTGTATGTGCAATTAGTATTTACATCTCATCTATTTTCACATCTACATGTGAAAAACAGCAGAATGTGTTTTAAATCTCGTCTCTCTCTTTTATCTTCTCAGTCGTCTTCTCTTGGAAGATCTTTCCATCTGGTTGTCTCATCCAGGTCAGTTTGGTGTCTGCTGGCATTCCCCTCTCCCTCAGTCTCTGCTGAATCTGGAGAGCAGAACCCGATTCATTTAGAACCACTTTATCATGGACCCTTCACACAAGGGGCAATGGAAGGGATGTTTGAGGAGGGGCTTGGTGATTTTGGATCTCTGGTGTTTTGTTGGGGTTTTGTTCAAAAACAAAAGGATATGACGTCATTCAGAATTGCTGATGGCATCTTTAAGAAACTCAACTACAAGTTCTCCAGCACTGTAGGCTACATTTCAGACCGAATGTGCTCAAATAGCACACGCCTTTACATTACACTAGTATAGGGCAATCTGTTACAAGTCATCTGAGTAGTTTAGGGCAAAACCATGGTGGGCTTTTTTCTGTGACAAATTCAAAAACATTGAATATAACATATTTCACTTTTATTATCTTTTGTCCAGAATTATGGTGTCAAAGTAGCCGAAAGAGAGAAAAGAAAATAGCATTAATTCCATAAACATTCAGCATTCAGCTCCATCAAAGCACAGGTCAGACTCGCATGTACTGTAGGTCTGCCTCACCTGCTGTAGGAAGGCATGCTGCATGACAGGGTCATCCACGTTCACCTGAGAGTCCGTCTGAAGCTCCACTTTCACCCTCTGCCTCTTCATCTGTTTGGGGGCTGCACAGAGACACACACACATGCACATGTTTAAATACGGTATTTGAGATGGTACATATTAAGCACTTGGGACTTAGTGCTTAAATTATTTTTGCCACGGAAGACTTGATACACACACATGAAAAACAGAACACTTCCAGCTTTCCAGATTTATGTCCATGAGCTGAAACAGACTCACCCTCAGTGGTGCAGATGAAGTGGAGTTTGTCGGGCTCAGTCAGGTTAAATATATACAAATTTAAGAATATATAAAAATGATGTATTTGGATTAAGAAAGAGCATATTAAAACACCACCTACAACCATCCATTACGGCCATTTGCCTTTAAAATGCCCATGCCAGTTTTAAGATACAAAATACCCTCATTGATTTGAACATTGAACTGCACTGTTTTTGGGTCTTGCACGATGACTGTAAGGAATTTGTGTCATGTGCTGTATGCTAATTAGCCACACCACTCCTCAGCCATGGTCTATCTATCTATCTAATTCAGCTAATGAGTGGAGTCGCCTGTGTAAAGTGCACAAGAAGAACACAATCATGTGCCATTACTTTCTGAAGCTTGAGTGTTCCACCGCTGCATCTGACTGACCTTCATAGCAGATGAAGGCTCCAGGGTCAGAACATTCTAGCTTGTTCCACCAGCCGTTGGTATGGACCTGAGCACAGTTTTTTATCCCGTCATATTTGGGTTCTCTAAAGTCCCAGAGGCGGAGTGAGGAGCTGCTGCCATCTGACCACTCCCAGGCATCTCTGAACAGGCCGATCCAAGCAGGGTTATCTCCTCCTCCTCTAACATTGTCTATCTGGTCATTCTCTGCCTGATTCCTCACACTGGCCAGGTCTGTGTGTTTCTCTCTGCAGTATCTCTGAGCATCTGTCCAGTTCTGCTCCTCAGTAACCAGCACATAGGGCTGTGTGGAGTCTCCCCCTGTGGTAATGCATATGTCATGGTTAACAGAGACTGAAACAGCAGTCTGAATTAATGTGAATATACACATGGTATTAACACATTTATTGGTTTCCCTGTAAAGACTAGCTGCTTGTATGCATGACTGAGTAAACCATGACTGAATGCCTGAAGGTGGCTTCTCACCATTGTAACAGATGAAGGGGAATGCTGTTTTGCAAAAGTAATCATGCCATGTCCCTCGATGCTGATCCTGAACAACACAATATTCATCACCCTCCTCTGGTTGGTTTTTACCCCAGTTCCTGAACTCTGTTTCATTCTCTCTGTAGAAATCCCCGTCGGCCAGAGACCACTGCCACTTGGGACTGCTTCCCTGCTTCAGTCCAATCCAAGCCTGACTGACACCTCCATCATGGATCATGCTCTTCACCTTCTCATTCTCTGTCATGTCGTTTATGGTGGCGAGGTCAGTGAACTCCTCTCTGCAGTACCGCTGAGCTTCTGTCCAGTTCTTCTGTTCCTTCACCACATGGAACTGACGTGGCACGGAGGAGGAGAGACTACACACACCTGTGAGAAAGGAGTGTACACAGATAAAGTATATGGTAGGAGCAGGCTTCACTCAGTTTGAGAGTGCTTGGCCAAACTTAAATGTTAACTCAGAAAAAAAGGGACCGCACTTTGCATATATGTGTTTTATTGCACAGACGCGTTTCGGCTTAGCGCCTTCCTCAGTGTGCTCAAGTGGATACATATACAACCTCACTTATTTATACCCACACCCACATACACTCCCACGTAATCAACCAATGGTGATGCAGTGTCATCCCATACAATAATTCAATTAAAATGGTCCATTGCTTCTTCTGTTAATAGAATCACATCATGCACAGGCCATTTACACCAATAGCACTTTTACAAAAAACATTTTTACAAAAGACATTTTTACAAAAGACATTTTTTACAAGAAACAAGTCAAAGATAAGTCTTCATTCATTCCATTAGGTGTGCATGTATTCAAGTTAAATATATACCACGCCTCCCTCTGTAGAAGGCGTGGTATATACGTCAACAGGTACACAACAAAAGAGGTTAAGCAGGTAATTCTGCCTTTTACTTTGAACGTCCTGTGGGTGCTTGGATGTGTAAACGATTTTTCAGTCAGCATAAAGTTGCACGTTACACAATTAAAACACTTGAAGTTGCCGTCTGGGATTTTAAACGAAAGACGTAGCGGGCTTGGAGCAGGGAGATATGACTGTACGAGGCGGTCTCTTAGATTGGATGCTCTTTTGTAGCAGAATCGCGGGTCATCTTGAAAAACATGACCAATTGTTGGATCACCACTTAACATATGCCAATGACGTTGTACAATGTGTTTCAATGTATTAGATATGTTTCCATAGGTCGACACAAAAGTGATTGGAGTGTTTGTGCTTGAGGTCGGTCTATGTGCTCTAGAAGTTATTACGTTAGTGCGTTGGGTGTTGCGCACACGCTCAAGACAACCCTGTAGTAATGTACTGTTATATCCCCTGTGTGAAAATCTTTGGCATATCTCTCCTGCTTGTCGTTCAAAAGCCTCATCGCTGTCACAAATGCGGCGTACTCTTAGTAATTGACTATAAGGTAGACTGCGTTTCAGTGCTGGCGGGTGGAAACTCCGGTAATCCAGTAACGCATTGCGATCTGTGTCTTTTCGGTAGATCTCAGTGTGTAATGAGGTTTTTTCTGAAAGGAGTGTACACACACACACACAGATATAGAACTATACACAGATACACACAGAGAAATCTCGCATCCACACACTCACATACAGGGGCGCAGGAGGCACGGGGGACGTGGGGGATGTGTCCCACGCAGTGCTGAAGAGACAGCCGTCGTCCCCCTCACTTTTGATAAGGAAAAAAAGCCTTATATACGCTAAATAAATAATAAATAGGGTTTGCGCTAACTATGTAAAACTCCCCATTAACAGCATCACATCACTAACCACAGCCATCTACAGTACTGTAAGACTGCACAATCTCATATTCACTCTGTTGGATATCTGAAGCCAGTTTGTCTACTAACAACCATCATTAGAGATGCTTTTCGTTTGGAGCGGCATACTGGTAGGCCATCAAAAGCATAACATTTTCGGTTTGGTTTGGGATCTAATTTACTTTTGGACTGTTTGATTATATTGCTAAATGTTGGGACTGATGGGCACTGAACTCTGGGAGATATTTGATGGTTCACTGTTATGTTTCATGCAGTTGAAAAAGTGTCAGGATTTCCACCGCTGTTTATTGCGAGACAAGGTAGCCATTCATTGAATAGGGGTTGTGCTGTAATAGAAACCTTTTTGCGTAGCCAAGTAGCCTAAATTGAGTTATTGTTTAATTATGCATGATTTAGTAGGCTACTTTTTATTAAATTCGTAGGCTGGAATGCCTTGAGTCACGCAACAATTAAATGTAGTAGGCTTCAGCCTCTGGCAATTAGCTCGAAAGGGGCGGCAAGACAATGAGCTTGAGAACGTGTGTTGGAGACCCATGGTAGGAAAACGACTTTATTAATCCAACCAACAATATAATAAAATATTAAGAAGAGGTGTTATTTCATTTACTTAAATCGTATCGATTTGACAGCACTCGCAAATCTGAAGAAGTCACCCTGCTTTGATGTGAGTGTTTTGTCTATTTGCATAGGCGTTCATTGGGCTAGCCTACATGGTTTGATACGTGCTGAAAAGTCCTGTTTGCTGTTGAACTTGCGCTTTACCTATTCTATGTTGATTGACAAAGCCATACATTATGGCCCATAATGCAGCCTACAATGATTGTGTTGTCTGATGATCTAGCTATCCTCTGCCATTCAGAGCTCCGGAAAGTTCCCAGCTATTTTGAAACACCTGTTAGCAATCTCTGATGTCGGAATATTCAATGGCTACCCGACAATATCTCAGTGCAAACTCCAAAATTGTTCGTCTATTAATTTTCCACGGTTCAACACATTAGCCTACTAGAACATAGTTTGGCTGGCTTTATTCATTTCTGCCAGTTAGTGCTTTTTCCCCTGTGTATAAGTTACACTACATGCATTATTGTGTTTGACACTGAGGATAGCCTATCTGAGACGGTGGTCTGGTTTAAATGAGTTACGTTGTGAAATTGAGAATGGCACAGACTAAATCGTTTAGTCTATTTCTTTGTATTGTGAAATTGAATTGAGATATGGACTATTATAATCAATAATATGTTGAAATGAATTAAAAGTAATCATTTTCTATGAAAAATCTATGTCTGTTGTATGCTTGTGTCAAGGTAAAGCCTAGGCCTACCGTGCGCATATACTGTACTGCGCAAAAGCGCCACTTGCGCCTAGGCTATTTCATTGTATCGCCTTGTTAGGCTATGCGCGGGGTGTGTCAACTTTTTATGAGAGAGAGACCCCCTTGAAGACAAAAAGATAATTCGAGCCCTGTGTCCGGCTATAAATAGAATCAATCCCGGGCATAATTTGAGGATTTATGGTAGCCTATCTCCTGCTCAACATGACATTAGCTGTTATGTTTATTGATAACAAACTCAACTAGCCTACTGATCAACTCGTTTTCACTAGCCTAACTATAAAATACAAGTATATAGGCCTACCCAAAGTTTTTGTTCTAAGACATTTATTTCAAACATAATTTCAAGACACAAATTGGATACTTCAGTTACCTTGGTGCATACATCCCAGAGAGTAGGCGACCACACCCCAGAGTGATGGGCCTTTCTTACGCGTTCAGTGTGGGGTATAAACAAGCTTAGAATTTAGCGGTGTCACGTCTGGCTGTCACAGACATGGGGAGCTCTTTGAAGCTTGGGATAATGTGGTACAGTTACTACAGTAACAGTATTTTATTTTACTTCTTATGTAATATATATATTTTTTTTTTCAATTTTATAAATGCTTTGTTTAAATGCTGTTGGAACAAATAGTTGATTATAAAGGCAACTTTCTGTTGCAATTTTCTGTGTGTTCTAGACTGGTAACTTGTTAAGCCAACATGTTCTAACATTGCATAAATATTAACTGCAGACACATAGTGGAGAGTTGATTTGGTTTATACCAGACAATTTAGTTACTGTAGGCCTAACTAGGCTATTTGATCATGTAGTCTATGTTTGGATCATAGGCATGATGATTCATTCATGGCTTCATAAAATATCAACATCATGTTGCTTTTAGAGTATTCTACCACATAGCACATAGCAAGAAGCTGGTCTGAGGGCAGATCTGGCATTGTGCTCATCTCACAGTTTTGACAATTTTAATCAAACAATATTTTGAAAACAATCAATGGTATTATCTTAATATTCTGGCAAGTTTAAAATATGATGGTCGAAAGTGGGCCAGAGGTGGCGATCCGATATCTGGAAATCTGATTTCACTATGGGTTTGTGTTCACAATTTGGTCCCCCTCACTTTCAAAATATCTCCTGCGCCCCTGCTCACATACTAATTAGTATACAGTTATTCATCTCCATACTTGAGAATAAGTGTACGTGCACACACACACACACACACACACACTATAAAGAGTAGACTGACCTGAGACCAGCAGGAAAGTAATGAGAAGCAGGGTCATGACTGATGGTCTGAAGAAATTAAATTATTAAATAAATACATTTGAATAAATTAAAATAATTCACAAATGCTGGAGATACTGGTTTACATTATACATTATCCAGTAAAGAAAACAAACACTATAAAACATTCTTGGCTGTTTCTGACATCAAATTGTATTGGATGAATAGCAAAAAAGAGATTAGCAAAAAGATATTGAAAGACAATCAGTTACCAACTAATTCACAATGGTGTTGCTTTTTTCAGTTCTCTCTCTCTCTCTCTCAGACCCAAACACACACCACACACACATCAGCCTTCAGAATCCAGGTCAGCAATGCTTCTCTGTCCTCAGTCTGCCCCTTGTTGTATTCATCCATTCCCCCCCCCCCCAGATAACAGATAATGCAATCACTGACATGGGGGAAAGATGAGAGAGAAAAGGTAGAGTGACATTTAGTTCACCTAAAATATTGTTCCTAAAATACACTATGTTGTTATGATAAAGTTGTTGCCAGAATGTTGCAAGGGTGTTGCTAGGGTAATTATTGTGGATGTCATGTCGGTTGCTAGGTTGACATGCTGATTGCCAGATAACAGGATAAGGTTGGTTGCTATGGTGGTTGCTATATTGACATTAAGGTGTCTGAAGTTTGCATGGTAGTTCATGATAATTCCTAGCCTGGAAAATCCAGACCCTGGTAATCTAGAAAGATTAAGGGTCTGGCCACGAACAATGTAATGGCCCAACCCGAGGGGCGGCAACAAGCATGCATTCAAAAATCTCACTGCACGCAAATGGATAACACTAGATCATGTTTACTCTGAATGATTTCGGACTTTGACGCACTACGACCAATGTGTACTGTCCTCCAACGTTGCAGCGCTGTCTCCATCAGTTTAGCTGGTTCCCCGGAATGCAAGGGGAAAAAGTAACATGCATCATTGCTCATTGCCAGAGTGTCTCGCAGAGACAATTCCATTGTGCTCTCGCGAGAACTCTGGATTTCCAGGGTAGATAATTCCAGCATAAAGATCTTTTCTTGGTCTATCTACTAATTTATTGTTGCTAACAAATCCCTACGAACTTGTTGGAAAGTTGATAGACATGGGTGGGAACTTCACACAGCCAGGTGTGGACAGTAACTAAGTACATTTACTTGATTACTGTACTTAAGTATGATTTTTGAGTATCTGTACTTTACTTGAGTATTAATCTTTTTGGAAACTTGTGACTTTTACTCCACTACATTTGAAAGGCAAATACTGTACTTTTGACTCCACTGTTTTTGAAATAATGAGCATGAGTACTCGCTACTTTTAACCACATTTGATTCTTTGAATGCAATAATGCAGTTGAAGTTCATTTTTTTTCAATAGTCCAATTTGAACTCGGCTGAATAGATAATGGCCTATGATAATGATGTTGACAACAGATTTTTCATCAGAACATCCTCCATGTAGCCTGGGAGAACCCAGACAAACCTGTTATCAATTGAGATTTGAGAAGTAGTCTGGTGTTAACCACGCTATCCTCCATGATCATTGGGAAATTGGAATATAATTGGAAAATCACCTGAAATTCACCACATAACTACATCATTAAACGATAAATAATGTACTACTACACATAATTGAGTTATCTGGTTTTGTATTTAGCAGTGAAAATATTTT